>NC_135765.1:12319061-12344587 GCF_052425735.1 Oculina patagonica | reverse complement strand
ACCCACGTGTTTTATTTAGTCACCAGTTTCCCATTTGTCACAAGAGACCTCGATCCATTTGGTCAGCAACAATACATGGAGGGAGCGCACACATTGTGTAAGTATCACATGGCTGTGCCGAAACCGAATCACGAATGAAATCGCGCGCTTTCTTGAGGGTGGTTTTTTCATCGTGAATCGTGATTTCTATGGTAGCCGTGAATCCTGATTTACTAAAACACATTCTTTTATTTTCCGTGAAGTGTTGTGTGCTTGCGACAACCCGCGGCAAACTGAATGGCTCCGTGGGGATCTGATCGCACCTCATCAAACGAAACAGATTGACAATTTTCTCACCTTTCTCGTCCTTCGGCCAATGGTATTTCACTTTGATCAGGCAAAGCAGAAATAATAATAAAAAAAAAAATTACAGAGATTAAAGCAGGCTCACTTTATTGACGCCTCTCCACCAGTTTCCTTCCCGCCGCGCGCTCACTTTTTACCTCTGCCCATTTCCCAGCCCGCATTGAAAAATAAGAGGCTTCTGCGGAGGAGAGAAGGTTACCGACGATCTACCAGTCGTCTCCTTCGCTTCTTCTCTTCCTTCCCATGATTGCATCCGTGTTTAATTTCATCCAGTCTCCCTAGACTCAAGACGAACTCAAAAGACGACTGGGGACGAGTCAGTATAAGATGAGCAAAAAGCGTTAAAATTCAGTAGAGTTCAGCTTTTAGTGTACCTTCCCTCTTTCCCTAATAACTAGGCCTTTCTAGATTATGCTAGTAAAACTGGCATTTAATGCTACTAGAAATTCTCGCATAAAGCCAAAAAATGCTAAAATAATGCCTGATTTTCTTAAAAAATCCCACTTGATTTTCAAAAAATGCTTTATTTTATTTCAAACAAAACGTACAAACTTTCACATTATATGCTCATATCATAAACAGGTAATACTTAATAATTGTTTGTTTATAAAAAATAAAAATAATTTTTTTTTTTTTTTAAAAAAGAAATAAAAAATAAAAAAACACACACACAAGTAACACAACACAAGTACACAAGTAACACAACGCACCAACAGTCGAAACAGACAGAAAACAATTAAATTATGTAATCAAAATTGTGAAACTTTAGGATTATTTATCCTTCTGAGTTCTGAGTGCTGAAAATCTGGATCACAGTCATGAAAAGTGACAGAAAATGCTAGCAATTCTTTTTTGAAGAAAAAACGAAAAAAATGCTCGTTTTCCCAAAAAATGCCGAAAAAAATGCTAACATAATCGAGAAAGGCCTACTAATAACAAAAGCTAGGAAAATTCCAAAACTCTAGACTGAGGATTTTTGAAATTCGAGAATTCGAGACCTTTATAATTCCAATAAATTCGAACATCTTTTATCTTTCGAGCAACTTTTTCCTTTTCGAGCAACTTTCGAACACCTGTTAGCAATTTTGAGCAACTTTTTGCAATTTCAAGGACGAAGATTTTCCGAGTGTTGTTCGAAGGCCATACGAACGATTCCGAGCATTTTTTTTTTAAGTACAAGAATAGATACATATTGCTGGTGGGAAAAATTTATGTTCTGACATCACTACCGGGGGGAAGGGGTACTCCGGATTGTAAATGACGGGGATGATCGAAGGATTTTTGGGGTTTGCAATTTTCGATTCCGGGATCAGTTTTTTGGGTTGGAAAATTTGGCAAGTATTTTTTGGGATGACTTGATTTAAATAAAGATTTTTTGATTAGAGACGAACTAAAGTGCCTTACTTGGCGCGGTCTTGGCGTATTCTGTGAATTAAGTACAAACGAATGTGTTTAACTGTTGTTTAGGTACAATGCATGTGTCACAATAGTCTGCAAAGTGTCCCGTGGTGTATCCAGGCTTTATCGTCACTGGAATTCCTTTTTGCTGTGGTGAAGTTTTGATCTCTTTGGCTTGGGATAATTCGACAAGGTATTTTTTTTGGGAATTATTTTTGGGCCCGGGATTTTTTTGGGTTCTGATTTTTGCCTCCATTTGATCATCCCCGTCATTTACAATTTGCAGTATTTGCGCCCCTGATGGCGATGAAAGGTTTATTCGCTGTTTTCACCGTTCCCATGATACATCTTGTTTACCCCCAAAATTTTTGCATAAGCATTGTTTTCAATTTCTCTTGGGATTTACAATGACGTGCAATCGTCCCAAGAGAAATTGAAAACAATGCTTATGCAAAAATTTTGGAGGGTAAACAAGGTGTATTATGGGATCGTGAAAAAAGCGAATAGCCTGAATAGGCGTTGAGGGAGTATTATGTGGAAATCAGTGTTATTTTAATCCGAAAAGAAAAACGATAGAAATAAAAGGCTCATGATTCGAACCCACAAAAAAAATATATAATAAAAAAAACCCTAGCCGGATTCGAACCCCCGCCCTCAGCCCCGAAGATCTGATTTCAAGTTCGACGCCTTACACCAGCGCCACCAGCGCGCGGCCGTGTGACGTCATTTCCGCCACACACCAAGCTCACAAATAAATAAATAAATAAATAAATAAATAAATATATATATATGACCGTAAACTCCCCACGAGATTTCATCCCGCCTGAGCCCTTTGAGGGACAAAAGACAAATCTAGTTTTCAAGTATTGTTGCAGTAGAAATATTTACATTAATGGAAACCTAAAAATAATGGTCTAGCTCTGTTAAAAATGACTATAACAGTCCACTAAAGTAAAAAAAAGTATTATCATGAGATATACAGGCATGAGATTTCAATCAAAAATTGAAAACGTCTGGCAGACGTTTTCAAACTCTGCCCATGTGTCTTGCATAAATCGTTAAAAACTAACTACATTTTGGTCTCCTTTGAATGTTCTTGCAGGAACATCTTGTAAATGTGCAAAGCTATTAAGTCATCATGTAAGCTCCATTTTGGCTACAAATGCATCAAAATCACCATGATATTGCCCCTTTAATTTATACAGGACAGCGATGAAACTTAAAAAGACATGCGCAGACTCACTGGCGCGGTCGTGTTCTGCTGAACTCACTAATGCTTTGACAGGTCTTCTGTTCGAAGCTGCGAGACTTAAACCAGATGTATCTAGGCCCGAGCATGCATGTGTTTCTAGAGGACCTTGTCTTCGAGGTCTATTTACGCTTTAAATTTTGTTTAAAACTTTATAACTTTGAATTTATCGTCATTGTTATCGCAAGCCAAACTCGATGCGTTGGTGTTTGGGTCAGGACTCTCTGACTCACGCTCCTCAGAGGACGATCATGGCCGCTGATACTGCAGATGCATCATACTACGGTTGATCTTCATCCAGCTGGACCAAGTCTAAATAAGGAACGTCTCGCTGCATCAATTCCTCCAAATCCTGGCACAGCTCGGTGAAGGTTGGGCGCCCATCGGGATCGTCTTCCCAGCAACGCGTCATCAATTGATAGCTGTGTTTGAGGAACAACGATTTATAAGCTCCTTAAGGACATACTGTGAACATTTGAAGTTACCACCCCCCCCCCCCCCACTGCCCACACACACACCAAAGTGTCCCCTATACCTTAGATCCCTAAATTTCCCCCTACAGTTAGCCCCATGCCTCATTTTCAGATGACAAATGCTCCACTAATCGGACACTTCAGTCGACCACAATTTGTGTCTGCCTATATGAAGTTAAAACTGAAGTGTTTTTATTTGTCTAGGACCATGACTAAGTGTCCGTCTACGTGAGGTGACATGTACGTTAACGATGAATCGAATGTTTTTCGATCTGTCTTTTATAATCAGCTTTTTACACATTCAGTTGGACTGTTTTACCTAAAGTTTAGATTTAGAAAATAAAAGATCCAAATGTAGGCCCTCCTTGGCAATAACTTACTGACAAACGGGCAACCCCTGCTCCCACCCAACAAAAAAATAACAAATGTTACTCACAACTCATCTGAGCATGTATCTGGTTTTTCCATTCGATATCCTCTTTTAAGAAGCCTCATAATTTCTGTGTTTCTGATTCCAGGGTAAGGAAAACCACCTATTAATGAAATTCATAAATTGTTTAACACCTTTCCATTTCCTGCACCTTTGACAAGCCAAAACGGACGGTACTTCTACATGCGAACACTAGAGCACTGAAAAGGGTCAGCATATCTCTGAAACGACTTAAATCTTGAGTTCCATTGAGTATTTAAATAACACTTCTTTTATCTCCAACCGAATCAAGGCTTGGAGTTAAACGTTAACATTTCCAAGCTTAACCAAAACGTTTTTGTTAAGGCATCAAGTTCGTTTACAACTGAATACCTACTTGTCACAGCAGTGTTGCTGGCAGTGCAATTCTGTTGAATGATGAACAGTAGTAAAAAAATTAAGATCAGTATCACTAAGCAACTTACCAAGAGTCGCAATCTCCCAGAGAACAACGCCATATGACCACCTATATGATAAAACAAGATATTTTCAAGAAACGTCTGTGTTCCCACTAATCCTTTAAATTTACTGAGGTTTCCTTTCCTTCGCCCTCTATCCTCAATCCCCCTACTTCCTCCTAGCCCTCTCTCAAATTGATTGCAGTTCAACTATCGACCCTTAGTAAATGCCATTCTTGATGACACGTACTGCTTCACTAGCTCCCTTTTTAATCTGAGTACACATCACTAAGACGTATGGATAGTAATCTGACGAAATGATCATCAAATTAACATGGAGAGATAGTACATTGTCCTCCCTGCTTACTCATTAGCATTAAGTATTGGGTATTGACCCCTGACGAGCAAAGCTGGCGAGGGTATAAAGCCAAAAGAGCGAAGAGCAGCAGGGAAAGTGGTGGGTGCAACAACTGACACAGTTAATTAATTCATTCTGCTTTATATAATGCTAGTTGATGCCACCAGGGATGCTAATGAACTATAAATAGTATTACATGTAAATGCAAGGCAACTGCAAAACTTAATTGGCTTACACATCACTTTTCGTGGTGAAAACACCGTCATTTATGGCTTCAGGTGGCATCCACTTCACCGGAAGTTTATTGTGTTGACCTGTCACGTGGTATACATTCTCTCCCAGCGAACTTCGGGCCAAACCAAAATCAGCGACTTTGACAAGTTTGTTGTCACAGACTAAGACATTGCGGGCGGCGAGATCTCGATGAATGATGCCCTTTCCTGATAAGTATTGCTAGCAGAAGAAATATCGTTAATCACTGTGGTTGCTTGCTATTTTCAGAAAAAGCTCGGCTGGATTAAAGTACATTAGGTTAACCCTCGGAGGTACAAGCAAATTAAAACACCCATCGTTGGGGCGCGGGGTGTTGTTGATGGAACCCCTCCCCAGGGTTTTCGTTTTATTAAGTCTTAGCGAGATAATTTTGCACTATGTAAAAACTCATTAGCTTACTCTACAAGATGACATAATTTTTGTTGGCTGAGACGTCATATGACGTCACATGACGTCATTAAAGTCGCAATCTTGGATTCGCCATCTTGGATTTCACCATGTTCGTAAAATAACGGAAGTTGTTGCAAAGTCAAGCCAGAATGCTTATGGGGTGTAAAAATAAACAAATCGTACGATTTTCATTCAAGAAACTGGAAAAAATACAGAAAATGTTAAAAATGACGATTTTGGGCAGACCTGCTTGCAATTTTGACATTGATGGCAACGTCAAATACCTTTGGCACACGGTTGACATATCAAAATTTCTGCAAAGGATGAATGAAGCTTCAACATTGTTGAGTAAAAACTCTTTTCAGAATTAAAAAAAACTGATGTGAAGCGTGGGTGGGGGGGGGGGGGGTGGCATCCACCCACCCCTTCCTGCTCCTTTGTACGTGCATACAAATATAAGAAGGAAAGTATTACTAGTTACTCGAGTTTCACGCTCAAGGCGATCATCAGACTGAGTCAGTCTACGGGAAGATGTCAGTTATAAATGTTCAAATTCAGGAACGGTTGGAGCGACGCTTCTTCTGATTGGTTGTCACGAAGAACTTGTTTTCGTGGCGGCATTTCGTTACCAGTTCGG
This sequence comes from Oculina patagonica, assembly GCF_052425735.1. Classification (NCBI taxonomy): domain Eukaryota; kingdom Metazoa; phylum Cnidaria; class Anthozoa; order Scleractinia; family Oculinidae; genus Oculina; species Oculina patagonica. Next base: position 12,338,597 of record NC_135765.1, on the reverse strand, counting down.
ATTTCTTGTTTAAAAGGAAGGCATTTTGACAGGTCAAGATGCAAAGTTTTTCAGATAAACACAGGTTACAGCGAGAAGGATTACCATTGTATGCTCACAGGCAGACCACCCCATGTGTTCGTAGTTATTTATTGTTGTTGACATGACACGAACAAAAGAAAATTTGAAATCTATAAGGGCTACTGAAATAAAGCTCTGGAAATTACATATGTAAACTACATTTCGCTCTAAATATGTCAATTAAGTTTAATGAAACGTTTATCGACTCAATTGTTGTATTTCTTCGCCTGCGCGAGCCGTTTAAAGCGCCTTTTTAACTGATTTAGCCGGCCGAAGGCCGGTAAGAGAGAAAGAGGAGACAAGGCTTGCAAGTCGTCGGCTGCCAGCAGCGAACTCCTCCACTTCAAAGCGGAATTAACGCCAGAAAAAAACCTATCTGACGATGGCTATCGATCGGTGAGTTGTTGCTCTATCTCTTCGCCGAATTTGAACTTCATCCCTCCAACAGTTTCCGAGAAAAGCCACGTTGAAATCATGCATACGGCTTTCTGACTATGATCGGTGCTCAACTCAGCGACCAGAGAAAATTCCGAACATGCCGGCCGTTTCAAATTCGCCAATCAGCGCTTGGCATCCCGTGTCAAAACTCCTGTGCGGGGCAGGGTTGGGGTTTTGAAGAGATAGAGCAACAACTTACCGATCGATGGCCGTCGTCAGATAGGTGAGATTTTCAGTAGTTTTCCGGTTTGAAGTAGAGGAGGTCGCTGCTGGCGGCCGCCGACTTGCAAGCCTTGTCTCCTCTTTCTCTCTTACCGGCCTTCAGCCGGCTAAATCAGTTAAAAAGGCGCTTTAAACGGCCCGCACAGGTGAAGAAATACAACAATTGAGTCGATAAACGTTTCATTAAACTTTATTGACATATTTAGAGCGAAATGTAGTTTACATACGTAATTTCCAGAGCTTTATTTCAGTAGCTCTTATAGATTTCAAAATTTCTTTTGTTCGTGTCATGTCAACAACAATAATTAACTACGAACACATAGGGTGGTATGCCTGTGGTATGCTCTTGCCCTTTTCATAATGCGCCAGTTGATTTTGTAGTCGATGTTTCTGTCCTTTAAGTCCCAGATGTGCCAATGTAGGTCTTTGAGTTACCGAAAGTTGTTGTGACAGTAGCTTCGTAGATAATGTTTTTGGTGAGACACGCGCCGTCAAGAGGGCAAAGGCTTTTGTTTCTACAATTGCATTTCTTCTCGCTGGAGGTCGCGTTATTTTCATTCAGAATCTTCCGATTGTGGCTTTTGATTATGTTGTTTGTAGTACAGCTGTAGCTGACCTTGAGGTTGTTCCGATTGAATATCTTGTGGAGCTCGTTTGACTTCGGAAAATGATTGTCAATCAGGCAAAGGAAGGACTTATTGAAGTTCTGACTGTACGGTGGGTTGAACCATATGATGTTCCTTGACCTGTTTCTTGATTTTGTTCTTCCTTGGTCTTGATCTTCAACATAATGGATTTGCTGGTTGAACCCACTGGATTTTATTAGAGCATTGTTGTACAAATTGCGAGGTTTTTTGGAACTCGCCTTGGTCGCAGGATAAGCCCGATACTCTAGTGCCTATGGATGTCGGAATTTGCCTAATTGTAGATATAGGATGATTGGCTTTGGCGTTAATGTATAACGGATCGTTGTCGGGTTTCATGTAGGGGTAATATCTTCCAGCAGATATCTATATCATCACTGACCAGTTAAAAAAAATAAGCACGTACTATAAACTTTTTTAACCAAAAGCCGAGAATTTTTTTTAAGCCGGACGACTTGAAGCAGGAAAAGCATTGAAATGGCACGGAAATTTTCCGGGGCTCTGTTCTTACCGGGGAAAAACGACACTTTAAAGGCCTAGTTTCCTTAGTAAAGAATACGAGATACTCAGGGTAAAAGGTAAAGGAGTTTTAGGGTTAGAGAAGGAAAGTGCGATCGCAGAGTATCGATGGTTTACTCTTCACTCCATCAATACACTTTCATCTTATAAAAACTGTGAACTAAACATTTCTCACTTACCATTCCCATTGATATTTGCCAGCAAAACGACATCATGTCCTGTGACGAAAAAGAATCGTCTTGATCTTGTTGTTCCTCCTTCAAAGACTGAGCACTTTGAATTTTTATGTCAATGCTGCTCTCTGCCTTCGTGAAAAGCACGTTGATTTCTTCAATGTCGTTAATATCAGATTTAAGGTGCTGTTTGAATAGATGGGATAACTTATAAGAACTTATATTGTGATGTTTTATGTTTTATTGTAATGCAGCATGTTATTGAAATAAAGATTAAAAAAAGGCTAACCGTCTCAGCGAATTTAACCCTTTAACCGGCAGATTTCTGTGACTTTCTAAAGGTTTTTTCTGGGCTTAGACATTCTGTAGAACTTCGTGATTGCATATAAGAAGTTCAAGTAAAAATGTGTGCTGTTTCGAAACACCGAGGGCTCAAATTTTTATTGTGACGTCAGTAGTCGGCAGTTGCTTCTTTCGTAGGCGAGCTGTTGGGCTTGGATTTGGCTCGTTTTGTGTTTATAAGTGATTTTTCGAGTCATTTTTCACTGCAGAAGCCCCCAGGCTGGCATCATTAAGCTAGAATGGTGGGTAGAGGCCAGCATCTGAAAGAAACCAGAGGTGAGAGATGATTTTGTCTTGATTGGAACGCCAGAAATATTCGAATCGAAAGATGGCGGTTCATGGGTAAAGTTGTCTCTCTGGCCGTTCTGTGGGTGGATTCCAAGACCTGCCAAGGCAATTTGGACGAGTTCTGACTTCCAAAGAATGCAATCGGTGCAACATTTTGCCGGCAGGATTGGGTGGCTCGACACTTATAAAAAATATATGGAATAAAGGTAGGAAGCCTTTCATGCCGCCGCCATGACTGTTTTCCCAAGCATCCCTTTCGGTCACCAACGAGGAAATTACAGGTTTGCAAGCATAGCTCTAATCGAATAGTAATTGCTGAGTCTGCTGAATGATTGATGGGAAATTTCCTTAGTGAACGGAAGGGAATAGGGTTGAAGTTTGCTGCAAATGTATATTTTTGAAGTCAGAATTATTTTTTCATTAAAAAAAATGGAGGCAAAGATGTGTGTTTTTTGTTGTTGTCCTGTTACGTAGAAAACGGGCATTTTCAGATTTGCTGCTGAACAAACAACCATATGCAACATAAATCAAGAGTTGTAGTCAGTTAGTTGGCTTTTAAAGCTATGAAAATTATCACTTTGCCATAAAAAGCAGTCATTACTATCATGTGCCCAGATATGTAAAAGCTAGAGTTTTTTCAATCACTGCTGGTGATTTTCGTACACATATGTACGATTGCCGGTTAAAGGGTTAAAAAACTGACGATTCGAGCGCTAGGCCTTCGTCGTAGCAAGATCCAATTGAAGTTCAGAGTGAAACATAACTTACACTGCCTGTATTTTTCTGGTTCAGTGATCTTGGTGGGGTCGGCGGTGGCGGGCTTTCCCGTACGTCAACATATGCCACTTTGGTGTCTTTTATCTGGAAATCATAAATAGCAAATCTTATAAAACGAAGACAAAAATTAAGAATTCGTATGTGTAATGAAACTTTAGGAAGAATGGATGATCATCTTTCGCGTCTTGCCATTTTTGCAAAAGAGACGACTGAAGACGATTCAGATTCTTTAGTGTATCTTTTACAAAGTTTTTTAGATTGCTAATCAAAGGCCCGGGACAAACGTCGAACTTCACATGAGTCGAACCTAATGCAAATGAGTAAAACCTATTGTTTTTGGTCATTTGCAGTGAGTTCGACTCATGTACATGTGAAGTTCGACATTTGGCCCGGGACTTAGAGTCTAGATAGGCGAGTGCCATTTATGTTTAAATACCTAAATATATTTGAACTGTTTTTATGTTCCAGAGCGTTCTAGAAATCACCGTCTCTAACGTAAGAGTCGGAGTACGCACAAGTGCCAGTTTGAGCAACTCCTTGGCCCAACCCGAACAGCGTCCGTTTTTGTTGTCCAATCAAAATAGAGAAAGAGCACTACGACATGTTGCTTAACAACGTATGTTTTAATAGAGAAGGCTGGCTAGGTATCAATAACTGCGTAAAAGATTTTTAAGTATTTTGATGGAAAAGGGCCCTTTCCTTTTTATGCAGACTCAGGCTATGCTTTTACCTTTTTCCTTCGTGCTCTCATATAAGAGAGCAAGTCTCCTTGTGATGCAAACTCCACTATAAGGAAATTTGGAGTGGACCTGATACAACAGGCAATCAAACTCACGATGTTCTTGTGTGAACCAACCGCTTTCATCAGATTAATCTCATCTAAGAAATCGTTCTTCTGATCAGAAGTGGCGTTCTCTGAAAATTTTATAGATAGAAATATAATGACTACTTTTTACGTCCTGCCAAGCGGCCCGCAGCCAGATCTTATACTAGGTTTTCATGCACTATGTAGCGAAAAGTATTGCTCTACCCCCTGGATGGGATGGTAGACCATCTTAGGATACGTTCTAACAGCTTTCTATTAATCTTTTGCATCTCTGTCTTATCCAGCATGATCAAATTAAGATTTCAATCATCCCGTCGCTCGAGCCCGGACTGCAGGAGAGTCTGGATGGGGTTGCTAGATGCCATATCAGTTATTAAACTAGCTATGGTATATTGCAATTCTTGAGTTTTGATTGGTTTACAGACCATGATATATGTGCTCATATACCATGGACCACAAATATGGTAAATGTACGCGTCAGTCCCCCACTATGCTCCCAGCCCCACCCTATTTCATAAGCTTAAGTTACTCTACTCTGACTAAGCTAACTAGCCCAAAAGGGGTGTTTCTGTCTTACCTTTAAACCTAAATAACAACCCCAAGTAGGAATATTGCACTTTAAACCTGAACGCAACTTCGAGGAAAATTTTCCCTTGCCCACAAACCCAAAACCAACCCAAGTAGAATTTTTGCCCAACTAATCCCCTAAAAGGGCTTCTCTCCAGCCCTAGACTTAATTAACTTAAGGAGAATATTTAACATACCCTTTAACTTAAAATTAGACAACTTATTCAGTTCCCAATGCAGTATATGTACCAATTTAAAATTTGCAGTAATAATGATGTGGAAATACACACACAAACGGTCACTTAAACTGATTTTAAGAGGCGAAGTCTGAAACAATTGCTTCCGATTAAGCTGACCCTATTTATTAAAACAAAGTTTGTGTTTAACCCTATTCAGACCGGGCTTTTTTTTTGGTCTTTTCAGACCGGGGGGGGGGCGGATTCCGCCCCCCCCCCCCCCCCCCCCCCTCCGTAAATTCCAGAATATTTAAGCAATCACAATGAAACTTACAGGATATATAGTATGTCCCAAAATCTATTTTTTGGTATATGTCACGTGGGACGATGACGTCACATCACGTGAAAATTACATCATAATGTCAAAACAGCCGCCATCTTGGATCCGCCATCATGGATTTCGAATTTTTTTCAAAACGTCAGAAAACCGCCCAAAATTACTGGAAAATACTCAAAACCAATAAAAATGTGCTTAAAACCGGTAAACAGGTGAAAATAATTGCTTTAAAGTTATTTTCATTAATAGAAACACGAAAATTACAAATTTGGGAAAACATGCCTGTCAAAATGCCGTTGCCATGGTGACGTCAAGTTCCTGACACAACAACCTACCCTAACAAATTATTCCCAGATAAATTTTAGATAAAGTCGCAAAGTTTGGCAGCGTTCTGTTGAATATTAAAAAAGTTATAAGCGTTCAAAGTCGGCGCGGGCACTTTCCGTCCCCCCCCCCCCCGGTCTGGATAGGGTTAACGCTTGTTGTGTAGCTCGTGGTCTGTAAATATGGCTGCAAATCAATTGTTCCGATTGTAACATACCTCGTAGCACCTTCACTGCTACAGTCATTGTCGATTTGGCTTTCTTCTTTAATGGAGGGACTTTCATGATTCCTTTGAACACTTTTCCAAATGCTCCATGACCGAGTTCTTCACCTAAAGTGACGTCATCGCGCTTCATTTCCCATTTATTACTTCGTTGATTTTTCCTTAGTAATTTGTTGTTGCTTTTTTTCCTGCAACATCAATTTGCAAAAGTACAAAAACAAGCTGAAAAGCAGAGGGAGGGGGGCTCATATAATCGGAGCTAGAAATATGGTTCTTAAAGAGCCAAGTCTATAGCGAAGGGCATTTTGTGTGTTAAAACTGATTGGTGGGGTGGTGCGGTTGTTTTTCAGAAGTTCATTTATTATATAAAATCCAGTGGTATATCGAGTTGTAGTATATCGATAAAAACTCTATCCCGCCAGTGGCGATATCATTTTTATTCACACGTGTGATATCATTTCTGACCAAACAGCTCCCAGTTCTCAGCTTACATCTTTGATATTGGACCTCAATGTTATGGTCAATTAACAGCTGTCAAAAAGAGGTATCTGCTGGCCAGTAACACATGACCATGTCGCGGGCTCAGGTGTGAAACACATAGATTTTATTTGTATTTTGGAAGTTGACCTCTGACCAAGTAATGATTATCCATTGGATCGCTGGCTCAAGTTCTACTTATGAGTTATATAATAAACATAATATAACATGGCCGCTTGGCCGCGCGGCCATGCTTCTATGTATTGCATATACGGATGGCAATGACTTTCTGATCACGTTTGGGTATCGTGATTTTATCGGCGCACGCGATAACAAAGAAGTGGTATTAAGGCAGATTATTTCACTAGTCTGCTAACAGATCAGATCTGAGCTGAGGGAATAATATTTTTGCTACGTTCGCGCGGAATTAGGGCTTTCCACAAATTGCTCGGCAACTTTTTGGCAACTTTTCATGTTTCGAGCAACTTTTTCCCCTTCGAGCAACTTTTTCTCTCACGAGCAACTTTTTGCATTTTAAACAATTTCCAGACCGAAAATCTCCGAAGATAATCCGAGTGTTGTTCAAAGGCAATACGAACGTTTCCGAACATTTACGAAGTTTGCCGAAGATTCTCGAGGAACATCTGAAGACGTTCCACCTTTCGGCTTAATCTGCATATTAAAACATTACAAAACTCGTCACAAACATAACGTCATCGATATCATCACGATTTTTCTCAGTTAAAGAATTCCTTGTTATTTAACAAATTTTCCCCATAATATGTTGTTTGGATACTTCTTTTGCTGTAAAAGTGCATAAAACTGCTTAGAAATCTTACTCTCAAAGGGAAATTAGCATATATTTAGATAAATCCTCTTGATAAGAAGCAGCGTTTTGGATTTTTTGGAGCAACTTTCGAGCAACTTTTATTATCAGAAGCAACTTTTTTGTATTTTTGGAGCAACTTTTGAGCAACTTTTTGAGAAATTACGGGCAACTTTTTTTGAAATCTCGAGCAACTTGTGGAAAGCCCTACGCGGAATGCATGATTTCCGAGTACACGCGTGGTGCCGAGGCTTCTTGGGAAAATGCTCACAGTGAATTCAAAATATTTCTATTGCGTTCATCGTAACACAAAAATGTATGATAGAACGATTATTAGATTCGTGATATCGGGAATAATCAAGGTTATACAGACTATTTTTTCTGGAAGCCAAGCCGGATTACTGTTGACAGCACGTATCCCAACCTTGGTTATTTCATATATCACAAAACCATATCCCACAATTATTTGATAGATAATTACTCTGGCTCACAGCATTATTGGGTATATTGCAGGCAGCTGAGGCCGAAATCTTTTATAATTACTGACCCTCCTAAAACCCTGTTTTTCTCTCTCTGCATAACATCGACGACTACAGTCGCTTCTACACTGATATTTTGATTCATGGCTGCAATCGACGATATATTGTAGAGAGAGAACAATAGGATTTTAGAGAGTCAGATTATATTATATGCTACCTCCACGTAAAGTAAATACAATTCAAATACTAAAAACTAAAGAAAAGAATAAAAAACCTTTTATTTCTCCTTTTCCTCCAGATGTAAAAAGAAACAGCCACTCCAATGATCACAGCCGTCACACTACCACTAGCAGCTATCACCACGATCACTAACCCAGATAACCTATTCGTATCCGTGTTGCTAGGATCACTTGTAGGTGACGCTCTTGAGGGACCTGTAAAATTTTGTGATCCCGCTGTAGAAGAAATTGTTGTTGTTGTGTGCGTGGTTGCTGGTGGGTACCTCATGACCATTGTTGTCAAATCGATCGATTTGGTTGGAGAATTTGTCATTCTTTGTACCAAAGAAGAAACGGATGTTTGAAGGTCTGTACTTGTTGTGTTGTGGGGAATTTGGGGAGCAGGCTCTAATTCAAATAAACAGAACTTTTTTTCAGTGACAGGCTATTTTATGATTCTGCACAATATTATTTTCATCGATTCAAGTATAAACAAAAACGTTAAGAGTATACGTGCTGTGCTTTAGTCTAGCTGCCTATAGCTTACATTTATATTTTCGTTCAGCCTTTGGCTAAGCAAATAACAGAAAAGTTAGATCTTTACCAAAATGATCCTTGGTCCTCTCAGCCTTTTTATTGCTATTCATCGATCGTCTGTTAATAGATTACGCTAAGGGCTTGTTCTTATATGATCGCCCCGATCGTTTCTATCGCCTCTTCAAAATAATTGCTTGCGATCAAGGCGATTTTACGAGAACATTACAGAGACGATCGCTAACGTCTTCGACGATCGAGACGATCGCGATCGCTTCGATCGCCTGTGTTCTATCCGGGCGATCGGTCGCAGACCGCAGCGATCGCAATGAAAACTACTTCCGCAGAGGGAGACGATCGAAGCGGTCCTAACTGTCCCATGGTGCATCAATGTTACCCAGAACTACGTTTCCGTTTGGCCTCCCTTTTGCTTCATCGCCGTAAAACGACAATAACGTGAAGATAGGAATATATTCATATGCGAGAACAAAGAAAAGATCATGAATTATTATCTTGTTTGATTAACCCTATTTTGCATAAACCAGACGATCGGGACGATCATATGAGAACCCCCTGATCGCTTCCAATTGCTTCGATCGCCTACGATCGTCTCAGTATTTGCAAACGATCGATGCGATAGAAACGATCGGAGCGATCATATGACAACCAGCCGTTAAGGCTCAAGGCTACACTTATCACTATGCATTGTTTCGGATGAATGCATGTTTTTCTTTTGTTTTTAATCACTCTTAGCTTGGACCTCTTTATAAGACGGACACCTGGTGTTGGTCCCGTCCCTGCCGTTTTCAGTCATTTTACTGTAACTAAACTTCCTAGAGACAGCCACTTCTCTAAGACAGTATGAGCTGGTCCCGAAGGTGTCCGTTTTGGAGAGAGTTGACATTATTTTGGACTTAAATAGTATTGTTCAAGATTTTTTTCTTACCCTTAGTCCGCCGGCAGAAGATTCTCTTTCTTGGATAAACATATCCGATCATCTTAGCATCTGGTGCTATGAAATACGTTTTCCTAGCCATAGCATGGGCTCTAGGCCACAAGGTGTCGTTGTAACTAGAAAGAAACCAGCCGTCGCGGTAAACATATGTGCACCTCCACGATTTGTCGGTTCTAAATCCATTGCTGGACGAGGCCATAAATACAACATAGTTTCTTGAACGGTCTTCTACCTGTACAGCTTGAAGTTCGTGCTGATCTTTTAAGAGTGCCAAGCTGCCCTTTGATGTTGCTGTGAAGACTCCATCAAGATATAGCCTGATAATGTTGGTGCCGTAACCGGCACGGATGGCTATCAAAGCTGTTTAATAAAAAAAAATGTTTACAGTTTACAGTCGACTTTTTTTGTCTTATCTGCGTGATCAAGGAGAAAACAAAGAAATAAACTTGCTTGCGTAATACTCTCAAAGACTCATCCTGATTGACCACACAGGTGATCATCACTTTAGAGACTACTCATAGCGCTGAAATTGGGCAATTTTAGTAGCTTAGTGACAGACAGAAGAGGAGTACGCCGGTGGATTTTTCCATCGCTTCGCCTTTACACCCTCACCATAGAAGAATAAGGAAAAGAAGAACGAGCTTCGAAGGCAACTTTGCAAGTGTATTTGATAGTGCAAATTATGAAGGCAAGGTCGTTGGTTCGAGTCCCATCAAAGTGAACTCAGAATTTTTTTCTGAGTTCTTTTTCTCCACACATCAATCCATTATTCTTTAAATAACAATGAATCTAGAATAATCCGACTTGTCTTACTTAACAGTAAGACAATGTAGATATGAAAATCAGGAATAAACAAAGAATAAACTAAGTTAACATAGATTGAATTGGTGGCGAGAAACTGAAAAAAAATCTACCATCTTTATTATTTACTACTTACTTTTGTTACTAGATTTCTCCTCCGTACTAAAGCGACGTCTACAGATAAACCTGTTTGAGTAATGATTTGCCGGACTAATCCAATGAACATTTGGAGGAATTCCACGCACTCGAGAATAAACACTTAGACCACTGTTATCTTGCCTATTAAAAGCGTATGGCCACCGATCGTCGACAAAATTAGTCTGCTCCCATCCATTTTCTGGATTATCGGTCTCTTTGCATTTCCAGCTACTGTCCGTGACCACACCGTTACTAAACACACCAAGGAATCCACCGATTCCTCCTCCGTTGTAAACGGACACGGCAATGACTTTCGTATTGCTAGAGAAGGAAAGCCACTTTGCGGCGTTCCAAACGCCGCCGTTGTGGCCTACAAGACTGCCATCTGCGTAAACGGTGAGGTTATCGTCACCAGTTAAGACGCCAACAAAATCTGCAATAAATTAATCAATAAACTTCAAAACGTAATGAAAAGCAAGCTTTTTCGCATAAGTGCCTAAATTCCACTCTTGTTGACACCTGCCTCGAAAAAAATGCATAAGTGGTAAAGCTTGTTCAGTTCCTCCTTGTTTCTCATCATACATGCAACTACCAAACATTTTTAAATTACCAAACTGTACTTTAGCACCGTTTTTTAGAAGTGACAAATGCTTTACGCACTAAAAACGTGCACCTCCAAACTGAAACACTGAGTAGTTGTATAATGCAAATAGATGCAAGAAGGGCAAAATATAGGAATATTACAGGTTGCAGAAACTACTATATAAACTACTTGTCCAAGTCTCAGGTCTGTACCTTATTCCGTACTCGAGTTATCCGTCAAAATGTTTCACGCAAATTTAGAGAGCACAGTATGAAAAAGCCATGTTGGAGCCCAACTGCTTCGGCTCAAACATAGCGGCCGGAAATCAATGAAAACATCTGGCATTAAATTTTGCTACTAAAAGCGGTCAGATCACCCTAATGAACAAGTAAACATTCACATATTAAACATTTCTCGGGAAACATCAACTATCCAGATTGTTAAAAATCCGAGGATGAGGCATTTTTAAAGGAAAACGTGACAGTCTTCTGGCGGCGATCTTTGATCTCGTGTGGCGTGAAACTCCGAAATGCAAAATGCTCTATCTTAAAGACGGCTAATGGTATCGAGCTAAAACACTTCAACAAAATATGTATTAAGGACGTCTAATACAGTCAGTGAAGGATAAAAGCTAAGGGGTCTTGCGATTCTGGGTTTTAGAATTTTGATGACGTCACGTGAAAACCAAGAATATATATATTAAATTTCATTTACCTTTTGAATTTGCTTGGATTGACATAGTTAATGGAGTACCTAGCCATAAGGTGCTGAGGAACACTAGAAACATTCTGTTTTTAGTGCTGGTATACCGTTGCCATTAACTGAAATTACAATAGATTAAGAAAGTTATTTGATGAATAAATCCTGAAAATAGCTCGGGACACCTAATACGTATTGGCCTTCTGAAAACGGCAAACTAAAAGAGATACAAAAAGCTATGTACCAAATCTATTTGGCGTTGTCTAAGGTGTAAGTTGGTCTTTATGCTACATCCAAATATGTGCCCAAATTGTCTTCGAAGTTGACTTATTTAAAATATATTGATACTTTTTCACCAAGGCAAGTGGGTAGCTACTAGTTAGCCATAATGTTTGGTTTGTAAGCCTGTTCCTAACTTCTCGAGTGCGTTCTCGGGTGCGTTGCAGTAGGCTTATGAATTAGTAAAGGAAGTAAAGACGTTTTTCATGCTTTATTTCAAATCCGATAGCTTACTTATTAGATGAAGCCTTTTACATTTTAGGAAGTATGTCTACAGCTAAGAGGGCTTTGATTCAAAAGTTGAAACGAACCGTTGTTATATAGTTAATGTTGTTCTTCTTGGTGCAAATTAAAACTCAAGGGCCACCGCCTCGCCGTTAATGGTCATATCCCCATATGCATGCAGCAAAGCAACAGACGAGAGTCGTTCTGTTTTTATTGTTGCACAAAGATAGGTTTTGTCTCTGCGCATCGCGCTGAAAGAGTGTTTGACGGTTGCAGTTGAAACGAGTATTGCAAGGAAGATCGTCAGGATTACATTCACGTTTGGATAAAGACGCATTAGTGCATTCGCGTGTTTCAGCCAGAGTCGCGGGGCTTTCTCGGATGAAGTGCAACCACTTCCTTTGTCGTACTCTCTCTTCTTGGATAGATCGGTTGGCCGCATGAGTCGCATCGTTATGCCGGTAGGCCGGACGTGTCTTGTCTTGGATGTCGCTGCTTAACGCATTGAACTTTGTTTGAACAGGAAACTGTTCTAGCGTGTCCTAGGAACCGATCCTTCTTTAAAAGGAGCCTTTCTTTCATTTCCTGAATGAGATGATGGACCAGAGGAAGATATAAGGCTCTTTGCCTTTAGGCTCCGAATTTACAGCTAGGGCATTCACCCTATGTTGCTGCCTTCCTTTTGTTCTTGGCATGCTTGGTTCAATGTCAAACTCGGTAGCAACTTTTTTCTCACGTTCATATTGTCATATACTTCCTTCCAAAATATCGGATTGCATCTCTGAGTTTTCATGACATTTACAATCAAACTCGTTCTTCTGGCTGCCTCGCTAAGACCTGCAGTCTTTCCATGCAACACGGTTAACTAGGCGACAGTGTTAAAAAAGAAACATGTTGACAGCGCAAAGGGCAATGATGCTGATCAAACTGTTTGGCTCCTCACCTTTCCATCACCATCCTGTTACAGGGTCTCGAGTGCTTGTACTACGACTAAAAAAGTTTCGATGGCCGTAAAGGAGGTTAAAAAAGACGAGAAATGTTCTAATTTGGGCCCCTTATCTCGCGTTTGGCAAATCCAAATGAACTTTCTTGTTATTAGAAATTAAGGATGGATCTGTTTCAGCGTTTACGATTAGATCAGTGTCGGAAGCCAGTGTTGGATATTTACCTTGCTGCTTCAACGCTCGGTAAATATCCAACTCTAGCCACGCCACCTCCACTTCAGTCAATCAGTCGGAGGAACAAGTACCAGTTTTGGGAAATCCTCGCTTTCACTTCCGAAGAGCGCCCGATTCGAATCAACCAATCAAAAAGTAGTACGGGAAATGGCCGAAGACATTTACTATTTTCCTCATGGCCGCATGGTTGATAGAGTGTAGACTGTCTTCATATTCTTACTAGTCGGAATACGTCTACGGTTTAAAAAAATTCAATCTCAAATGTCCGTGTTTGAGCAGCCACAGGTGGAAATTGTGGTTCTCCAAGATTGTTTACAAAACTTGTGGACTTCGGTAAAGAACGTTTAAGTCATGAACAGCGAGCAAATTTAAATGAAAATTGTCAGTGGAAGTCACGAACAAGGGAATCTAAGCATTTAAAAATGAGAAGGTAAACTTCAAAAGGATACATAAACGTTTTAAGCTTACGCTTATAAATATTTATAAGGCTTAGTGGACACATCGATAATTTTAACTTGTGTCAGTGAAGTTGTTATGCCTAAAAGGTGAAGAGGTAAATGCTGCGTACGGCATGGCAGCATTAACAACCGGTAAAACATTAAAGCTTGAAAGGGATAGAGCCAGCTGCTTCAGCAGTAAAATGTTTTTAGATCAGGCATTTTCAGTTGTGGCTTGTTTTTATCTTGGTTTGATGTTATCTTGGTTTGTTTCATCCAGTTTCCCCAATGCCTGTTCATCAGAGCTTGATTTTTATCGTCTTTGTGGACATAAGCTTACTCTTTCCGTTAACGCATTGACCAATCGATCTTGAAACCTACGTATCGATTGCATAAAGCCATCAGTCATAGCACTCTTCGCGACTGCATGTATGCTCTCCCCGGCCCTAAAATCCTTGAACTTATCGATTACAACGGTCGGTGCTTGGTCGATGCTTATATTTACGTTGTATTTTTTCCGACTGCGTTGTTTTAATTCTTAAAACTGCCATGTGTTTTGGGCAAAAAAAGACGCGCCCAGGAGCTGCCATTTTATTTCACAGCGCGGATCTCCAGCTTAGCAGCCCACTGACTAATTTCTGGAGATCGCGGGCGTTTTCAGGTTTCGGAAACCTGAAAATGCCACAAACTGGCACTTTTTCCTCTGGCTGAAATTTTTCTTGACCCTACACTTCACGGGAAATTACTACTTATGGCAGACCCGACAGGTCTATTTTTCTAAAGCTGTTTTTGAAAGCCCTGTCAGCGACAAAATATTAAACTACCGCTTAGAGGATGAATTTAAGATTAGTACCACAATATGAAGGATTTTGTTTCTCTTTAACCAAATTGTGAGGTTTCAATAAGATCAGGAAGCAAAATAAATGCGCCTTCAATGTTTTGTCTTTATGTTCAGTGCGTAGACCTGTGAGTCAAAAATGTTTATCATGTTTACCTTAAGGAGCGACGAATCGAAATCTTGATCTGCGTGGCAGAAGTTGAAAAATTGACTTCTTCCCTTTTTTTTCCATATAGAACAAGTTGTAAGCCTTCATTTGAATAGGGTAACTCTATCAGCCTTAAATACATTTAAATACAGAAACCTTATGTACCCTATTCTCACTTAACTTCCCGAGTACTAATTAAATTTCGCGATTATCGCGATTTTGAAAAAAACATCGCGAAATTTAATACTCGCGAAATATAGGACACGCGAAAATACCGCATAATTTATAATATCAATAAAAAATGAAATTCAATGAGCTTTATTACAGATATTCCAACATGTCTCAGCTTCATTTTTAGGAGTTTTGTGTTTAATTTTGTCCTTCAGTTATCTTTTGCATCACATTTACTGTCCGAATTGTGCTCTGCAGCCTAGCTCTTCAAAATCTCGCCGTTTTGCATTCGTAGATGTACCTATCGGATATTACGACTGTGAAACACCTTATGCTTTGTTAGTTTTAGCTTGTATTGTTTGCTGCTTTTTACGATGACTATCATATTTATTATGCTATTACAGTTCTGAGGTCAATGCTTCATATTGAAGAATAGAAAAACCGCGAGATTTAATACACTCTAATTCTACCTTCCTCTCAAAATCGCGAAATTTAATACTCGCAAAATATGGCTCTTAATGTTTCGCGAAATTTAATACACGCGAATTTTAGAGAGAATAAGGTAGTTTGTTTCCGCCATTTATTTTGAGAAAAATAAAAAAAAAAATCAGTTGAATTTTCGTTCACGTAGTCACACATTTGCACATTTTAAAGCCGAAATTTGCTATTACAAACAGTCTTTGCATTCGCTAACACTTAAACCGGCACGGAAAAATAGACTCTTTCTATCAACAGAAAAAAAAACTCATTCTATTACTTTTTAATTAAAGCCGATAATTTCAGGGTTTCTTATCTGCCTAAAAGCTATTAATGAGCAAAAAAGAAAGAAATCCATTTTGAAACTTCTGCTTCTCAATGCTCGATTTCTCCTGATCGTTGTTCTTTAAAATATAAATTGTTTGTTATTAGCCGGATATAAAGCATCTTCTACTTACCGCATACGCTGTTTTGTTCAATAGGATGAAGCTAAACACAGAGAAGCAAAAAAGGTGTATAATAACCAAATATAGACCAAGACTTCTGAACTTAGTTCTTGAGATGCGAGGTAAGATGATATCAGAAATAATTAATAAATAATAAATAATTATTATTTTTGGAGGTGCGCAGCTGATTAGTATAAGGCTAATCTCGTTCCCAGATCTCGCGGGCGAAGATCTGGTCAAATCCGATTTGTACCACGTGATTGCCAGTCAGGAATATGACAGGCGAGTCAATTGCGCATGCCCTAGACAATTCTAAAAAAATGTTCATTCGGCGGTTACATGCAATGTCTGAGACATGTCTAGATTTTATGCAAATTTGATCCGGTCACGTAATCAAACGTAAATATTCTTACGCCAGATTCTCTGTTTTTAAACATCGTTATTCGTTTGAAATAGCTTTATAATGCTACAAAGAACTAAAACGAAATCTTCTTGTCTTTTGAGGCCGACTGTAAACAACAAGAAAACGTCCCAGAAATGAATATATTATAATTGTGTGCATGATCTATAATTTGCACAAAATACAGACATTGAATTTCCTTGGGGCCGCATCGCACGTTCAAATTTTAGCGCTGTGACAGCCATGCTTTGAAACAGCCAATCAAAAAAAGTCTACTTTCTTACTTGGCCAGATCTCGCCTTCCGGCTTCGTCTAACCACAGGTGGCCCAAGTTCACTGCGTGAATTAATTATTTAAAAAGTGTAAGCGAACGTGACTCTTTGATCTTGGCTTCGTGCGGCGTTGTGTTACAAAGATGCGATTTATAAGTGTTTGCATGGGAACTAAGCGATTTTGATTCAAAAGGTATAAAATTAAATATTTTTAGTGCAACTCGCCGAAAACGCTTTAAAACGACCTGAGACGCAGACAGACAACAAAGAACACAACATGGAAACAAGGTAAGTCGATTTTATTAGTAAAATATTTAATTTTATACCTTTTGAATCAAAATCGCTAAGTTCCCATACAAACCCTTATAAATCGCATCTTTGTAACACAACACCCGCACGAAGCCAAGAGTCACGTTCGCTTACACTTTATAAATAATTAATTCACGTAGTGAACTTGGGCCGCCTGTGATCTAACCCGCGAGATGTGGGAACGAGATTAGTATAAGGCCGGCTGCTGGTGTTGTAATCTTGCGGTTTCGGGTTCAATTACTTCACCCTGACACTAGCTGGAGTTGTTTTCGGTCGTTCCGAGTTCAAATCACCGGACACACTTTGTATACAATATAGGCAACTGGTCTGCCTCCTGCCAGATGGGATTTGTACACGACCACTATAAATAGCATTTACGCGAAAATTTATTGTTAACGTTTCTGACGTATTTTTAATTGTTTTAACGTATTTTTTGGCCCAATCGCGAAAATTAAGGACTTTAGCGCGAAAATCTTCCAACATCGCAATTTTTTCTTAAACTTTCACCACTGCTAGTTTACAAGTTACTTATGTTAAACAGCAAAACAAGGGAATGAAGGGAAGTCGCTCTGCAAAATTCGACAAAAGAATCACACATCCGGGGTACCGGGCTTCTATAGTTTTTAGCTATGTTCTATAAGCCCGCTAGAATTCCACCGCGCGTAGCGTATACAGCGGCTATATTCTAATTAAACAGATACACAAACACTAAGTATCTGTTATTCACCACTAAAATTTCTTCTACGCGCCCCTTCAAAAACAAGTTCGTGAATTATCATTATGTTTAATTACTTTTTAGGATAAAAAAAATCGATTGAAAGCCGAAGTGTGCCAAGCAAGTAAACTTTCTTGTGGTGAATTGCTTGTTTTCTTGCTGCCTTGTTTAATCCGACAAAATGCGTGAAGCCATTTAAATTAAAGCGGGGCAAGCATTCATGGTGCTTTGGTTCGAGCCCTTAATCGGTGAAATTACTAGTCGTTGGGAAAGGAGGAAGTGTTTGATCTCTCCTAAAGAGTCTCGAAGAAAAGTCGCAAGCTGAAGTGAAAAAACAAATTATTTTGTAAAGCTACTAACATCCTTGGAGACCCAGGGGCAGTTAGTGGGGCGAGGGAAACGTGAAAATGCGTGTACTGAAAATAGCGCGCAACTGCGGGGGGAAAAATCGGCATATAAAAGTTGGAGCGACTAAAAGGTGCCCCTGGGGAAAGAGTCTTACCAGACCAGTTCAAAAAGCTCTCTGAATACTGCCTCCCGATTGGGCAGAAAAATCTTTTGTATTCCCTTTGTATTATTCTGCCCAATCGGCGAGTAGCCTGACTACAGTCCTTTTGGTGTGTTCTCATACGAAGTATCAAGTATGTACACAAAGCCAGTTCGCTCGCCATGTCTGTCTTGCTTGTTCGCCAAGAATTTGCTTGGAAAGGAAAAGTTTTGGCTAGTCGGTAAATAACTTAGTAAATCTTCAGGATACCGGTAATGTATCGAACTTTGAACAGTGAAAATCAAAACCTTATCTTTGAAGTACTTGTCTTGTTTCTTTTTTTCGCAAATTTCTGTCATTTCACCGCGGTCGAAACCGAGTCTCGTGTTTTCCCCTTCTGCCAGTAAAAGTGGCGGAATTACTCCAGGTTTATTGCCGAACTCAGTTGCAGTTGTTCGGCTTGATTTACTGATAAGAAAGCACGAAATTTGGGACACGTGCAGTTAATTATCTTGGATAATTAATTATCTTCTGCCTGCAATATTATTAAGAGATACAGGGTAAGAAAACGTTTGGTAACTTCAACATCGGTACACTTGAAAAATAATTTTATTATTTTATTTCCTGTAGAACTCTTATTATTATCTTTAAAACCACTATTTACTATTATTAATATCATCAACTGTATTTGTCTTTACGCGAATCTATTTCGTTTGTCTAAATAATTGAAGAATTAAAGAAAGAATGAATTTAATAATTTTAATTAATTACAATAATAATTATGTTAACATAACAAGGATATGACTATAATAATAAATGATTAAGACTCAATTACATGCAAGGCTTATTGAATACAAACAGAAGTACATAATCTAGGTTATGTTCTTCTGATACAAGTGTATTAAACGAGTTAAAGTAAACATGTCAAATTATTAAACAGTTTAAGAAAAATCTAGTTTTCAAGTATTGTTAAAGTGGCAGTATCATGCGCATCACTTTGAAAAGTCAAAGTCAAAAGAAATATTTACATTAATGGAAACCTAAAATAATAGTCTAGCTTTGTTAAAAATGACTATAACATCCACTTAAGTAACAAAAGATGTATTATCATGAGTTATACAGGCATGAGATGTCAATCAAAAATTGAAAACGTCTACCAGACGTCTTCAAACTCTGCCCATGTGTCTTGCATAAATCGTTAAAAACTAACTACATTTTGGTCTCCTAGAAACCAGTTCTAGAAAAATCTTGTAAATGTGCAAAGCTATTAAGTCATCATTTAAGCACCATTTTGGACACAAATGCATCAAAATCACCATGATATTGCCCGTTTTATTTGTAGAGGACAGCGGAGAAACTTTAAGAGACATGCGCAGTATCACTGGTGCGGTCGTAATCTGGTTAACTCACTAATGCTTTGACAGTTCTTCTATTCGTAGCTGCGTGACATAAACCAGATGTATCTATAGGCCTGAGCATGCATATGTATCTAGAGGACCTTGTCTTCGACGTCTATTTACACTTTAAA
>NC_135765.1:12058860-12318561 GCF_052425735.1 Oculina patagonica | reverse complement strand
GTAAAACGAAAGTGATTTACACGAATCAGTAACACTTCATTCATGCGTTTATAAGAAAAGTAAAATAATACATTTTATCTATACTCGGCTACAGTAAGAGCGGCAGAATAGCTGCTCTTATTTAACAACCAACTAACCCAATGCATTATGATAAAGCATGGTAAAGTGCAAATGTCATTGCATGCAGCCGAGGGAGTTGTTAACCCACCTTTGAAAAATAGACTATGAATACTGAGCTTAAAACAGAGAGCAGCAGATCAAAAATAATGGCCCCCTTAAGTCGAAATTTCCAATCGGTGGAGAAATATTTTAGCAGTTCGTAATATTTTATTTTTAAAACTAGTGAACTTGTCGGAATAAACGTGTAATGAAATGCCTGAGAAATTCCTGCCCTTGTGTACTTACAACTGCTTTCAGTGTTACGTGCATAGCTAACTTTCCACATCCATCTTTCGATATTGTCTTTCGACGTTCTGTTTGAGATGAGCCAATCACAACCGATGCATACCGGTGTTGGTTCATGCAAATACGCCCACAAGCTCAGAAGGTCTTGGTCAGCCGGTGGACTGTGATTGGCGGATTTCGATCCGTCTTGATTGTTAAGTACGTTAAGATGGATGTCGATAGAAAGCCACTATACACGTTATACTTAAAGCGGGAGAAAGTTAGTCACGTCGTAAATTACATTGACGAAATTCATGAGTAACTTTTGCTCTGTACGTGTCAATCTCGTCCCAGAGCCCGCCCACCCTTATCCGGCCGAAAAAAGCCTAAGAAACCCTCGATCTAGCGACTCAGGGTAATTCAAAATTGCGACGTGAAAAGCTTTAAAATTCAGACATGAATACCTTCCCTAACAGGGCCTCAGTCGACCTACGTCTCTCGCAACCTCCTCTATGAAAATACGAAAACCTTCGAAATTCGTCCTAGAGTAGAAGAAATTTCAATCCAAAAAGCGCCAAGTTTTACCGTTTATTGCTTTAAAACTATTAGCTACTATTACAAATTTATTATTCTCTTGTTTTCAATAATATTCGCCCTTTTGATGACTCGCCCTTCGGCGTGCACGCATTTTCAGAGTATGCAATACTGATGTGGTAAGTCATTGTACTTACTGTTTTATTCATTTTATAATTACATTGTTTGCAAATATCAGCTACAGACAACAGCGGTTGGTTTTGCCACATTTTTTAAAGAGATCGAGGATACCTAATGCATTGGCTACGTTCTCTGCTATTTGTTCCGCTACACTCTTTTTTTTTTTATAGAAGAATATTGTTTTGGGGACAAGGCTGAATGTTCTTATTTTTCTGCTGATGTTAGGCTGAAAATATTCTTGCGGATATTATCAGATTGAAGCGTATGGCATTTCCGTTTGTGCTTCACACCATACATATGTATTACACGTACCGTTCAATGAACTGTCATTAGCATCGAGCATTTGGCCAGTGCAGGTTTGTATCGTCTATTCTGTTAGTTTTGCCGATAAGAGAAAGGTAGAATTTTAGACGGTTTATTAGGGCCTCTTTACATGAGAGCCGAGATGAGTTTCATCCCGGGATGAATTTCGTCTCGGGGTGAAAAATTTCATTTTACATGAGCGTGTTCATCCCGGGATAAATCGTCCCCCCCCCCCCCCCTCCCCCGAGTTGAATTCATCTCGGCCGTGCTTACAGACCTTACATAACATTACATTTCATCCCGGGAAGGACTGTTTACATGGGGTGTTTCGTCACGATTCATCCCGGGATGACATTTCAACCCGGTGTTTCATCCCGGGACGAAATCATGTATCATCATGTAAAAAGCAACAAGAAAATGACCAGAAACCGAGATGAATTCATCCCGGGACGAAAGCCATCCCGGGAGGAAAACTCTCATAAAAAGAGGCCCGTGTAATTGAATTGTATTTACAAATTTTCACCAAACAAAATGATATTCTTAAAATGTCGCCAATTTCAGCCTCAATATTCTTATATAATATATTCTTACAAAAGGAAAAGAGTGTCAGGAGTGTTATTGCAATTGCGATATATTGCCTTTTTTGCAAAATTTCAATAACTTGACAAAAAATTGTTACACTAGCCTGCGAATACAGCCGCCTCTCATTCGCGTTTCGCACGTAGTAGCGGGAGCGAATGAAAACTATGGATTTTCACACAGAAATGTATTGTTAGATAACTTAATGCGAGCGAAATTATTCCTCGCAGCAAACAGATTACTGGCACGGAATTTGGTGTCTTTGGAAACAGTGATGATTTTACAAATACTGAGCCTGACATGCATATGGTATTAATTACATGTGGTAAAATGTAATATTTATATTATCGAGTAAGAAAAGAAAATGACTAAAATTGGAACAACCAAGTATCGTGTTAAATACAGGTAGATTTCAAAAAGGGGTCAACAGAAATCCCTTTTTTTAATGTAGCTAGAGCTAAACATGTGGCGCATCTTTGAAATACACATACCCAGAACTCACAAAGTTTCCACTCAAAATCAAGCAAAATGCCTACATTTCAATAACATAGCATACTTTATACCCATAAAAGGCTCAATTTTAGTCTAAGGCACTGTATACTTAGTTTAAAATCCCCCTATTACCGTATTCCTAAAACCCCTGGCCGACCTTGACGAACGGGCGGGTCTACCTTGGACTATTAATGAAGTGTTATCTCGAGTAATGAAAACCAGCAGAATATAAATGTGTCGTCTGTTTGTTGCTTTATTTCCTTTCTTAGGGCAACAAAACTAATTTATAAAAAAAAAATTCAAAATTTCAAACTTATCCTACAGCCCGAAGCGACTATAATGAGAACGTCGATTTTGCCTGATTTATATGTAGAAACTCGATTGATCTGAAATGAAATTAAATGTGAGCCTTCTTTTTAATTGGATGTCTAATTTCCGTTTGTTTTAGCCTGGGGATGCACGAATCAGTCAAAATTTATACACATATATGGAATGAAATTCAAAATTATTTTCGTATCACGTTTTTCTTTAGTGCAGTAAAATGGAATTAAAGACCTATTCCCAAAATCCGTTTTTTTTTTTCACGTGAAAAATGACAACTGACCTTCATGTTCATTTTTCATTTTTTTTTTTTTGGGCTGGAGGAAAATGGAATTCGAATTCACTTTAATTATGCTTTTTGTTTTTCGTTTTTCTATAGCTAGCCTGTACATTAATAAAACGGATTTGAATTTTCATTTTGCTTTTTCGTATGAAATTTGAAAAGAAATCAACATAAGTTTGTCGCTTTTCATTTTCGGCGAGAAGCATTGGAACTGATAATCTCCGTTTTGGCGGGAATATTAAACAAACAAAATGGCGGCGTTAGAAGACGTTGCCCTCCGGTTACTTATCGAACAGAAACATACTTATGAAGAGCTTGTCGCTGAAATCAGGACTCAATATCCGAATCTAAAGAGTTTTATTGTACGAAGCGTTAAAAGGTTTTGTAATCACCTAGGAATCAGGAAAAGTATGCTGGTTTCGGTTTTTGGAGTGCTCGATATCGCAGTACGAACCGCGTACCACATCAGAGGAAAGGATGTGTTCCAAATTTAGAACAACAGTCATGAATACTTATGTAGGTATAAAAAGCGACAAGCTGTTCACAGAGCAAAGAAAAATGTTTGCAACTCGAAACAAAAATGTCATAAGAAGAAGAAAATTGTAGTTATATACCCACATAGGTTAAATTTTGCCTCCACTACACAACAAACAAGCACACAGCTATAGGACAAATAAGTTTATTTAGGAGGGCGGCCTGACACGAACCAACCCAAATCCCATACATTTCCTTACACTATTTTACAATGTTTACATACAAGTAGAACACATTCAAAACTCTAGTTACAGGACACATCTATAGTAAAATATCCTTATCCATATTAAACTTAATTAAATGACTGTCATTACAAATAGTAGCTACGACATCAACTGGACAAGGCGATAGGACGCCAGTTAGGCGAAATTTACAAAGAAAACCCACGCCTAGACCTGCATCTCCCAGTAAGCTCTCAGGCTTAGTGCCAGTTAGGCTGCCAGTTAGGCTAGGGAGCAACTGTAAATCACAAGCTAAGAGCCAGTTAGGCTGGAGAACCGCAACTCCGATAAGACAGGAATCTAGGATATGTCACAAATCTCATATGTTTTAACGACGTGGACGAAAACCCACGCATTGACCTACATTTCCCAGTGAGCTCTCAGGCTTAGTGCCAGTTAGGCTAGGGAGCTACTCTAAAACACAGGCTTAGCTAGTTAGGCCGGAGAACCAAAAACTCCGATAAGACAAGAATCTAGGATGTGTTACAAATCTCATATGTTCTAACGACGTGGACGTACCGTTAAAACATTGAAAATGAAAAACGAATGAAAAAGCCCTAAAGCGTACAGAGCTGAGCAACCGCTTACAAAACGCATACGGTTAGACGGAGGCCAGAAAAACCTTGCACAAAAAACCCCAGTGGGGAAAAAATGCATGCCAGGAAACCTGGGTAGGAACCAAGGCTCAAGCTCCAAGCCAATCCTACGTGGCTTTACAAAATGAAATAAAAATAAACGTAAACTGCAGACCAAGAAAGCAGTTGGCTCTGAGGCCTTGACAGCCACGTGCTATACCCTTCTTATAGTTAATTTAAACTCTTTTGCAGTTAAACGGAACTGAATTATCGAGTAACACTTACATGAAATGATAAGTCAACTATTTACAATTCAAAATCTATCAAGAAAGGACTACGCATAATATTAGTTACGAAATGTAGCGAAATGTTAAAAAAGCTTTCAGTTCTCTTTGTCCTACATGTCCTTTGTCCTGTATAGCCCTACGTCATTACCCGTGACCTCACAGCCTGGAGCCCAATTCTAGTTGTATCTCGTGCCGACAAAATAGTTATTTCAGCCTCCTTCGCGAGCTCATTCGTCAGAAATAACATATAGTACCAGTTAATAAACTACAGTAGCTACAAACCTAATTCTCTACAAACAGCTGCAAGGGCTACACAGCGAGTATAAACAAAAGCAGATACGTAACAACTCATACGTATACTGAAGTAGAATGACATCACACTGTGAATGACTTACGAAAAAATGAATATGAAAGTGCGGAGCTATTTCTAAGTTTACATAAACTGGTAAGTGCACGACCAAACGGTAACTAAACAAGCTTTACATCTCAAACTGCCAGTTAAGCTGGGGAGTCCACAACTTTGGACCAAAATACCCCACATACAAAAGCGACATGCCAAACTTGCAAGGCAAACGAACTGGGGAGTACACTACATTAGACTAAGACCCCCTAAATACAAATAATTGAGCCAGTAAGGAAAATAAAGTGCAAGGAAAACAAGCTTAGTGTTCAACTGCCAGTTAGTCTGAGGGGCCCACTTCTTTGGACCTTAATCCCCTATATACAAACTTGTAGAGCCAGTAAGGCAAATATAGTTGCAAGTTAAACAAACTCTAATTAGCGTAAACTGCCAGATGGGCTGAGTAATCCACAACTTTGGACCAAAAAGAAGAACCTACTCATACAAAACAAAAAGTACAAAACAATTAGTACCAGGTAGGCTAAAAAACTACAGGAGCAATAGACTGATAGCACGGAGGCCAGAAAAAACCTGCCATAAAGAGGCCGGAAATCTGGGTAGGAACCATGGCTCATGTCCAACGATTGGTAGCCCGTCCTACGGAGGCTTATCAAGTAAAATCAAGGCTGGTCAGCAACGAGGCGGAAGAAAATATGAAAAAAACTAAAAACAGAAAATTAACGGAGCACTGAACAGGGTTGGTTCAGAGACCTAGATGACTATCACGTGTTAAACTCCCTTTATATACCCCTGGCTAACCCCCATAATGCACCGGCCTGGGGCACAGGCCGTGTTGTATCCCGTGCCGGCAAAATAGTTGTTTCAGCCTTCTTCGCAAGCTCATTCGTCAGAAACATCATTTTCATGACTGTTATATTAATTTGAAACATATCCTTACCTCTGATACAACGGTAGTATTGCGATATCGAGCACTCTATCAGAAAAGGACATTCTTTTCCTGATTCCTTTGTGATTACAAAACCTTTTAACGCTTCGTAAACTATAACCCTTTAGAATCTGATATTGAGTCTTGATTTAAGTGACAAGCTCTTCATAAGTACGTTAAATTTCGGTTCGAGAAGAAACCGGCAGACAAAGTCTTTATCAAGAACATTTTCTAACGCCACCATTTTTGTTTGTTTAATATTTCAGCTAAACAAAGTTTGTCAGTTTCAATACTTTTGACAGAAAAGGAATAACGAGATACGAATTTTAAATTCGTTTTCCAATTTTCATACGAAAACAAAAAAGAAAATTCAAATCCATTTTTAGTCTATAAAAGAGAACGAAAAACAAAAAGCTTCCAGTAAATTTAAATTTCGTTTCCCTCCCGGCGAGGAAAATTAAAAAAAAAAAAACGAAATGAAAGCTGGATGACGTTTTTCGTGAAGGGAAAAAATGAATTTTGCATTTGGAGATGGGACTTTAATAAATTATTCCATTTTTACAGCGCGCAAGAAAAACAAAAACCTAAAATACTTTTGAATTTTATTTTTCTACGCAACTGAAAATCAGTTAACACTAAGGTACTACACGGTTTTTTGCGATTCATTGGGCCGATTCCCGGTTTCGAAAAAACAGCGGATCACGGATTAGCTAAACGTTTTGGCCCGAGTTCCGGACTCTTCATGTCAGGAAGTTAAGACTCTTTTTCGTTGAACGCGGAGAAAGAAATAATGATAATGATAACAGCTTTTAAAGCTATCGTACATAAAGGACATTGATACAAGATAAAAAAATGTTTGCGGTATTGTCCCAGAAACAAGGAATGAAACGTAGTGTAGCAGCTCTCGAAAGCTTAAATGTACTGGCCCTCTAGTGTAGCAGTTGTTATGTAGTAGATAAAATATGAGCGGGAGATCTGTATGGGCGTTTAATGGCGAGCCGATAGGCGAGCCATTGTAAATGCCCATACAGATCGGACGCGAATATTTTATTCTACTTGTGAAATGAAAACAATAAAAGAATGCAAAGTATTGTTATGCGAATCAGTAGAGACCTGTATCAAAAGTTAATGAATACTAATTAGCTGAGCAGGAGTTTACAGTATCAAAAGTTAATTCTATTGTTTGATTTGTATTGGGGTTTCAGTTGTGTACATGTGGTCTGAATACTGTGCTGGGATTGGGTTGCACCTTCATGAATAATTAATGAATTGTACAATGTTAGTTTTTGGGGCAAGGAGCATCGTTCCTGGTTTTTTTATTGTTCTCTCGAGGGGTAGCGAGCCATTCATGTGAGAACGTGAACGAAGAAATGAATGAATGGACGAATGAGGTATTTAGCATAAAAAAAAAAAACAATTGCGGACACTAAAATATACATTAAAATATATCTAAGCTATATAAAATTAAAAACATTTACATTTAAATTCTAAGAAAAATGTACCGTACTACATAGATGAATAGATAGATGAATGAATAAATAAATTAATGAGAATAGAATATAAAATTTATAATAAAAGTGGATGCATGTGAGATAAAAATTGCAGTCAAGAATTAAAAGTTTAAAATTTAAAATTTAAGAATTTATAGCGGCCAAGCTGCATATGTCACATTTACACTCTGTTTGTATAAGACGTGTGAGGTATTTTCTCCCAATACTGTTTTTAAAACTCGTGACATTTGGTTTCTCTCTGTCACTGTAATCTAGTTTGTTCCATAGATAAGGCCATAAATATCGTAAAGAATGTTTTCCACAATGTACTGTGCGAAAACGTATATCGGTTTGGGCTGTATTAAATATTTATGTTATATAAGTGGGCACAAGTCCGTGTTTTACTTTAGAGATGAAGATGGCGATGTTTTGTAGCCGTTTTTGGTACAGACTTGGTAGACCTGCTCTTTTCAGTAGCTCACTGTAGGTCTCCGAATGGGATTTAAGGACTGCCCTGAGTGCGCGCTCTTGAACTCTCTCAATTTTCTCCTTATCGGATGATCTGCAAAAGTGCTATACAATATCACAATATGAAAGGTGAGGTAAAATAGTAGATTTGTACAGCTGTAACTTTGCAGACCTTGGAGTTAGATTACAAAGTCTCAATAAGACCCCAACCTTACAACTCGTTTTCTTGCAAATATCACTGATGTGCGGGAGCTACTTAGTCTACCCATCCCCCTAGGCAGCCATTAACTCGAGATGTTATCAATAAGTATTTGAAACACTACATTTTGGCATATCCCACACTATCATTTGATTTAAACAACCGTCCTAAAAAAGGAATCTCACTTACGCCAGCACACTGTATGTTTGCCAGAGAAATATCAGGTAGGATTAGTTTGAGAACCTTACTTGTAAGTTAGTTTCAAATTTGTTTCTTTGAACTTAAATAGGAACATTGTCTACAATTACGTAGAAAGAAGTCCTTCTCAAGAGCATATGCCATCAAAAGTTTCTCTCGAAAGCCTCCTGTTCTCTGCATCCCTCTCTAGCTGGTACCAACTCTTGCCCGCGGACTTGATCTCTGCTTCTTGCGAACGTCTTCAGGCAGGACCGTAACTAAGCAAAATATATTTTGTTGGGAAAATAATCCCCAGTTGAACAAGAAATACGTCAGGAAAAATGTCTCTGAAAGAGTTTCAGTGCGTCTAGATTTCAACATTTCTGGTGGTATGCCCCAAAACCCCTTAGGAGGATCTTGCCTCGTCTGTGGCAAAGTTCTAGTAACGACCCTGCTCCGGTGTTCCGTGGGCCACCTCTCTTTCTCCTCCCTTGAGGATTCAAGGTCAAAGCTTGCCTGAACTCAGTATAATTGCAGACAAATTCTGTACTGTTGTATAGAACGCCATCGAACGATACTAACGATAGGTCAAGAAAGCGGGACCATTTAGACCCGTTGCAGCCTGCTGCTGATGATTTGCTTGAGAAAATGCAGCGATAATGTACAGAGTTTTTTTTACTCAGTTTAGGTCAGTAAAATGCTGGATAAAATTAAAACGACAAACCTTAACCGACTTTAGTCGTATTTTTCGGCCTTTTCTTGTCGCTACTTTCGAAGAGTAAGAAGGACCACATTTTCAGGCTCCCACACTCGATCGTTTTTTTTGTTTTGTTACATAACCAGACATACAGTGCAAACCCGCGAGTAAGAGCCTCAATTTTCCCAAGTTAGCTTTAACAGGTACTTACATAAATAGTAATAAGCACAAATTTAAGCTATTTGGCTAGGTTCTTAATTGGTTTTTACTTTCTAAAAACCGTGCTATTCAACCTTTCCCTTATATGAAATTTTCATACCATCTGTTTAGTTTTGGGAATGTATCAATAATAATGATAATATCTTATGCCTCTTTAACATAGGCATTTTCATTGCAACTGGAGTGATAAGGCTCTAAGCCGGTATCCAAAAGGATCCAGAATGCCGACTTATCATATTTCCGTAAAAGTAAACATTTTTAATGCATTTTAAAAAACTATGAACCTGATTACAAATTTTAGGCTAAAGAGGTTTTTTTCTATATATAACAGGTGCTTAAAAATTAAGTTCTTATATTTAATCTCGGGTTTTTACTGTAATTGACGTACTCATCTCGACGATCGCATCGGGCAGTAGGATAAGATTGAGAATAAGTGTAGTTTTTGAAATTAGATTTTGCTGTACTGTACAACTAGAAACGGACCATTCATCTATATTCTTCAGGTTTTTATTACTCGAGATAAGAACTAACATAAGCACAATATCCAAGGTCGGTGAGATCACAGTTGTCTTAATAAATAATACACGGACTGCCGCTCGTTGATACATTTTTGAACTTTAAAATCCTCGCAAACTTAGCATGTTGCAGGAAAGTCCTGTTGAGACATGCTTTTCAACAAAAAGCGCTTATTTTGTAATGCGCAGCTTATGCATATGGTATGGCATAGTATTAAAGTTGTACCATATTGTACCATATTAGTGGAGGGGGACAGGGGGGCGGAAGCCCGGGAGAAAAAGGGGCAGGAAGCGGGAGAAGAGAGGGCGGGAAGCGGGATTTTTAAGGTGGCGGAAACCGGGAGAAAACGAGTGAAATTTCGTAACATTTCATAATATTTCGCAAGGGATATAGAACGAACAGGGGAAAACAGCTATGGAAAGGGGCGGGAGGGGGGAGTAAAAGGTGCGGGAAGCGGGAGTAAAAGGTACGGGAGGCGGGAGGTTCAGACCCCCCCCCCCCCATATTAGGTATTGTACCATATTAGGTAGTGCGCGGCCGTTTAACAGAGTGCGTGTTTTTTTTTAAATAATGCTAATTTTGCAAACGTCGTTTACAAACGTAAAAGCTGCTCTTTGAATCTACATGGGACTGCAAATAGTCCGCAGTTTAAAATATATATATATATATTTCTCCACCGATTGGAAATCTAGACTGATCGACATTTCTTACCGGTATGGTGATACTAAAGTTTATCTCGACGGGCCATTATTTTTGGACTGCTGCTCTCTCTGTTTCAAGCATTCATTGTCTATTTTTCAAAGGTGGGTTAACATCTCCCTCGGCTGCATGGAATGACATCTGCGCTTTGCCATGCTTTATCAGAATGTAGTGCGCTATATTGCCGCTCTTGCTGCAGGTATAGATAAAATGTAACTTATTTTACGTTTCTTATATAAGCATGAATTAAGTGTCACTGATTCGTGTAAATCACTTTAATTCCTTTTAAGTTCTTTCGACTCGTGTTGACTTCGTGATCAAACACAACGATAACGAAGAAGGATTTATCACCTTGTAATCTATATAACAACTGAAAATACTAGTGGGTTGGAGAAAGCAAAGGAAGTTTTTGACTGATTGTGTTTATCTACTTTTCAAAAACAAGCCCTGCTTGCTTTAAAGAGATCGCTATCGAAACTCAAGGTTTTATTTGAGTTACAAACTCCGCTTAAAAAAAAAATCACTTACTGTTCATACTACTTAATCTTTTTTTTTTAATTTTTATAAACACGCGAGCAGGCTGGGTTCTAATTTCAGTTTTTTTTTAATGACACTTGCAAACATATAAGTTTTGAATGGAATTCGAAGTAACTAAATATTTAAGATATTCGCCGTGCGAGGTACTTCAACCAGTAACACATCTCTAAACTATTATTTTTTTTTTATTTTTGCCTTTTCACCTTTCTCTAGTTTCTTGTAGACCAGCTAAGTTGTTAATCGTTTCATCATGAAGGGAATTTGTTTTGTTATTATGGCTCTGCTCGTTGTGTCTGCAACATCACGTTCGGCAAGACCACGATCTCATCGCCGAACAGGTATGTAACATCTTTATATCTGTGTTTTACGACACAAAGGTATAGTCTTCAGGTCCGGTCCGTTAAAATCTTGTAGATGCGAAAACAGTGTTTCATGTTCGGCCAGACAATGATTCCTTTAGTAATGTATATAGCCAACTGGTTTGCCTCTTAAAATAAAAAGTAAAGTCTGCGTCGAGCCTAGTGGCCCATACAGAAAGGAGCTTATGCCGGTATCTGTAGCATCTGTAGCGACTAGGAGTATTTCTACTCCCCCCTGGATGGGATGCTAGTCCACCGCAGGGTTACCCCCCAGCATTTGCTCGCCGGTACCCATTTATACACCTACCGGCCCTGGGTGAAGAGAGGCACTATGAGAGTAAAGTGTCTTGTCCAAGAACACAACACAATGACCCCGGCCAGGCTCGAACCCACACCGCTCGATCCGGAGTCCGGCGCACTAATCATTAGGCCACCGCGCCTCCCATTGGTTATTTGCCAGTTGGGTTATTAAACCACGTTGTGTTCATTTAAATATTATTTTTTTCTGTTTCAGTGGCATGCCTGTAAACTAGCTATCTCGAAGCTAAGTGCATGCATGACCACTATAAAAAAAGAATTTCATCTTGGACACGACATATGTTTCAAAAACCATTCAAATAATACTTTCTTCTACGTGCATACTCTGTGATCATTTTTTTTAAAAGGGTATGAACTTAAAACTCCATACCGATAGCTAACATTAACAGCGCCGTGGCGAACGAAAATGAAACGTAACAAAGCCGGTGCATTGGTGTGGCCGGGCCATTGTGCCGTGTTCTCAAGGAAGACTCGTTTTTCTCGCACTGCCTCTCTCCAACCAGTTGTATAATTGACTACGGGCACATTGAAAAAATATGGGGGAGGGTTAGGTAGGGGTAGCCTGCAATTGTCCTGGTGAAGTTAAGGAGGCTCGATGTAGTTTTGTTAGCCGAAGGGTGGTTGTTTTGAAAATTAAAATTATCTAGGAAGTCAATGCTCGATTTTTGCCAAAATACACCATAACGATCAAATATGACCAAATTTTAATTTTTTACCCGTCACTTAGCCACAAGGGTTACCATAGCAACGTTGACGTTTTCTTTTGTTCTCAAATAAGCTTGATTTTCTCGAAATCTAGATTGACTCTTGGTGTTTATTTTTTGATATGTTAAGACGGGAGAGCCATAAATTTCAACCGCGGGCCCACATTAGTATAAATTCGAAAAATTTGAAAAAAATTCACAGCATAGCCCTAGGTGAACTATAACTATAAATATATATTTTACTTCGATTCGATAAATATTTTAGGCGTACGGAAGTGATCTTGATTTTGCATCTCTCGGAAGCGGTTTCAGGGGTCTGATACCGCACACTTCAAACACCTCAATTTCAAAATCAAAACGATCTCTTTCGAAACAACAAATACATCATCAAAAAGAATAAATAATTATACACATTTTGAATGGTTATTTTCTAAGTGTGAATCAATATTAAATATTTGGGAGATTTTTAATTCTTTACATAATTTTGATACATTTCACGCAAGGCAAAATTGACAAAATTCAGCGCCTAAAATCATTGCCTGGTACATGAGCTAAGGTGTAGAAACTTATACCACGTGAAAGAGCATTGTTTCTTCTTTGAAAATCCGTTTTCAAAACCATGGGAAACTAAAAAGACGATTTTTAACGGCCCGAAATGCAAGTAGTACTTTCGTGAAATTTGAGCTTCGCCGTAACGGCTTCGCGATGCTTGAAACTCACAAAAGAATAACAAATGAACATATTAAGACAATACAGCTTTAATAATACTTGTCAACAGGTACCAGAACATACTCGCGAGACTATTTGGCGTGGTGTTGTATCATTTCTAAGAAATAAGAAACCATTTTAGCCGTTTTATTTGACCTCGAGTTCCAAAGTAACAGAAAGCAAACACAGGTCACGTAGCGTTTGTTAAGGTCAAAGCACCCTTTATCAGATCAAATTGTAATCAATGAATTTCATTTGTCACACAGATAACAAGAGCTACAATCAAATAATGTTCATACCTTATAATAAGTAGTCAAAGCACCCTGGAAACTTTAAAAAATCCAATCGAAGCACATCGAAAACAACATCTATTCTTCGCTGGTTTTATCGTTAGCTTGCGTTACATAATGGATAGACCGCTGACAAGCTGTTATATTTTGCGGGCTTGATTCTACAGAAGGACGTTTATCCGTCCCTTACAGTCTATTAAATATTTTATTATTGTTGTTAGTGACCCCTTCTACCCTAAATGTTTGTTAAGTAAACTAAAGCGTGACCTTAACTCGGGTGACTTTCAACAGATGACACTTAGGAACGAACCTTTATTTTCTTGGGGGGGGGGGGGAGGGGTGGACATTAGCCAAATAAATTGCTGCAGAGTAAAACCGGCTGAAATAATCGTGCAAGAAAGCCAAAAAAAAAAATTCGTTAAATGAAAATGAAACATGTGAAAAATAAATATCTAGCTCAGAAAAAATTACCCCTCCCGTCTCCCACCTTCTCAAAAAATGATGGTTTTTAGCTCTCTTATCTAAATACATCTCCTGTTGCGTCATTTGGTTTGACTATCTTTCTGTAATATTCATTGTTATTGGCTATTCCTTTATTTGAAAATATATCCTTTACTCTATAACTTCAAGATGAACTAAATGGGTCAAGTTATTATTAAGCAATTTATCAATTAGCTTTTGCTATATTTATAGTAAATATTGAGTTAAGTCCGAAAAACGTTTTTTCGACAAAAGTAGCCCTCTAAAGGTATTGTGTAACCTTAAAGCAGCTCTCCAATCAGTTGCAATAGTCAACATTTAAGTCTTAAACCCTCGTGCAAGAACACGACCCAACAAGATCTGAAATGAAACTAATGTAAGGCGCTTTTCGCTTTGATGATTGGGCCTCGATGTCCATGTTGTAGAAATCGCAGATTGACCGCAGTTGTGCAACACTGAGTTTGGTAAGCTTGTTACTAGTATACAAGGAACATATATTAAGTGTGTCATACACGATGGGATGAACCAGTTGGCACTGGTCTAGGATGGATGCACGAGCAGAGGAGAAGGCTTCTTCCTCTTGGGCCGCCAGAAGGTCGTTATCATCGGTTACATGAGCTGACTGAGATGTCGCGTGTTTCAATTTTGCAGCGGTACGCGAGAAGTATCCCTGAATCTGCTGCGCAGTTAGGAACTCGTCAACCTGAAAGAGCCGCTGACCATTTTCCTTCCTTGCGTATCGCATGTCTCGAGATACTTTTTCAGGGTCGGATTTGTGGCCAGTCTCCTGCCCGATCTGGAACTTAGCATTCAGGTACTGGCGCTGATTGTCGTTAAAACGGCTGGCCTTCTTTGAAACTTTTAGAGCCCAGCCTTGCTCTAGGGGGGCCTCTGGGCACTCTTGATGATCAGTTGTCGTCGGGACAGCTAGTGTTGGCTGAAGGGAACAACCCTCTTGAATCTTCTTAGCGTACGCCAAAACTGCCTGGTCAAAAAGGGTGTGCTTCTCAGAAACGAGTTTGCACTTTCCGAACAGCAAATGGCGCTCAAGGTTGTAGTACTTTTGATAGGTGCAGATGCACCCATCCACAGGACACGACAACAGCCCACTGCTTGCACCTTCCTCTTCTTCATCTCCGTCCTCGTCTTCTTCTTCATCCAAGTGTTCAGTCATGGCTCGTTCGGCAGGTACGCGCCTTTCTTTAGAGCATGCCACAAAGTCTCCTTTAGACACCTCAGCCTTACACACATCTGGTAACCTTACAGGAACTGAATAATGGCCAGAAAAAAACATAAGAAAAAAGTAAAAGGAGTAACAAAGTAATGTACAAATGAAACAAAATAGTAGGGAAGACTCTTCTAAATTATTTATTTGTTTATATATTTCAGTCTTATCTTATCTTTTTTATTATTTTTTTATTTAATATTTTACTGGTAAGATGGGAGTTTCATTCCAATAAGAATAAGATGTTGAAAAAAAAAAAAAAAACAAGAAATCGGATTGCCCATCATTAAATAGTTTTTTTTCCGATTTACTTTTTCCCTTGACTTTTTCTTAACACAGTAGTGAAAATATCAGAATAGAGGTATATAACTAATATAAGATATGCATGTATGTTGTTGCTGTAACTATAACCTTGTAATTGAGACCATGGTATATTCTTTCCCTCTCCAATGTTGTATGCCTTCCATACTGTGACACAGTCCTTTTGGTAGAGGAAATTGTTTAAGCTGCTGATACCCTCCCAGCGGCCTGGAACCTCTTGCTGTTGCTTGTTGGTAGCATCGGTAACTAGGACGATCCGCACAGCACTCATGTCCCCGTGAGACAACATGGCTTCTTTGAAGTCGCGCACCGTTACCACGTCGTGGCCCTGGTTGATGTATCGTCGTACATGAGCCTTGATGGAAGCGGCTTTTCTGTCACAAGGCCCTTTACCTCCCTGAGGGTCACTGAAGTCGACTCTTTTTACATCAATCCCCGTCGCCTCTCCCATCAGACGGCATGCTGACAGCATGGCTCACTGTGATAGCACCCAGCGTTATCTTGCCTTAGTGCTGCACTTGTAATTTCAAGATGCTCTGCCTTCAGTGCGTCCAGTGTGTGTTGTAGAACTTGAACAACGGCATTTGCGTCCTGGCTGGAATCTTCTATTATGTGGACAAAGGTCTGCTGCTCAAGCTGACTAGCACACCTGCGCACTGCTACGTTGACATGCCAGGAAATACCCCTCTTGCCGAACCAGTCAGCTTGGGTCTCCCGATATTTTTGGGGCAGCCACTTCATTGCCCAGTCCTGGGTTGTGAGCACTGATGTCTCGTCAAGACTTTCTAGAACTGTTGTACGTGCCTTGTCTTGTTGTAGGGACCGCAGCTGATGTGCTTTCCATGATTCTATGGCATGGAGGGCTTGGTGAAACATATACTGCAAGTCGTCTCGTTCAAATTCTGACAGCGGGGCTTCAGTGATGGCATCTTCAACCTCTTTCATTGCAGCTTTAAGCACCTCACATTGAGTGCAGCTCTCCTCATGACTTTGATCGCAGTCGGCGCAAAAATGTTGGTCCTTAGGGTCGCTTAAAGCGTAACTGCTGCAGTGATCGGGGGTGGCTGAATGACTCGAAACATGGACCTGTAGTAAGATGTTGTAATATTTTACTTTAACAGTATTTTGTTAACATCGTACCATTACATCGTATCATATCCTACAACCATATAGCAGTGAAAAGCACAAACTTTGCAAAAGCAAGAAGGGTACGTATACTGCAGATAATCATGTGAACACATCATCTTCTTTACTTAAGAATTTTTGTTCTTTCCTGTTTTGTCTAAATCGTTCATGGACGCATAGTCCTCGTAAGAGCGACTTGGGTTTACTAAATCAAGTTTTGCCCATTTTATTATAAGAAATTGACGCTTGTGACAGTGTTAATTAAGGTATTTGAAATTAACGCGACTTAAGATTACGAAGATTGAAGGAAAAATTACCTCCCAATTAAAAAGATTACCGCAAAAGAGGGTGTAGCATTTCAAAATGAAGGACATGAAGCGTCAATCTCCTATAATAAGGAAAGCTAAACTAAATACGCATACGTTCTAACTATTCCTTCGATTAAATAGTTAAACCTTTCTAAGCGTAGGCGGTATTCACATTAATTCCTAATATTCATTAGTGCATTTTCTTACACTGTCTGGCTTAAAACAAATCGCGCCACATTCTTAACGAATAAGACTCGGTAAAGCAAAAACCAGTCACGCGTCATACGCGCGCGTTTTCAGGTGCTATTAATTAAATGGTTTCGTGTAATTACTTTAAATTCGTACAAAGTCTTCGTCTTATATCTGATCAGTCTGAAAAAGGCAACTGACGCGCGAAAACGGGCTTCGGAAGAAAATATTTGTACTTGGCCTTCGAATTATGCAAGTCCCTGGAGCGACTGGGTACTAGTCTGTATTTCTTTAAAATGTGTGATAGATAACTGTCTTTGCCTATACGTCCTTTCTGATCCGTTATGTTTTTACTGTATCAAATCGAACATACCTTATAGTCACCCTTAATGTACTGCTTTGCCTCCTTCAGTACCTTCTGCAAACGACTTATCCACGTTCTGTCGTCTCTGCGCAGCTTTGGCAACATTTCAATCAGGTCGTCGAAAGCCTTACCACCGTCTGCCGCGATGTAATCGAGCCCTTGAAGTGACTTTCGGACCGAGGCAGCACAGGAGGACAAGACGCGAAGCATAGTAGATCTGCTGAACGGCGTGAAGCTGACTTCCTTACAATACTGAGTATACTGTGCCACGATTCGTTCTGGTATCATAGTTCTAATAAGATTAGGTGTTTCCAGGACACTTCCATCCGACAGGGGCAGTAGTCTTTGGCCAAAGGGTAGATCTAGTATTACATGTGGACTGGTGATGAAGTCCAGGAAATGGTCCAATTGAGCATAGTCCACACGCATACGGGGACTCTTGGACACGAGCACAGGCGAACCTCGCCCGTATTTTACTGCGTGTTGTCGTGCGGTCTTTACTCGATATTCCGTGATGCCAGGTATGTATCGCTGGAGAAGACTATATGGCACAAGGTCTGCCATGATGGAGAGGACTTGTCGCCGCGTGTCCCAGCTTGCGGCATTTTGGTATGTTTCTGCCAGGGATTTCAGATATTTGTCATCAGCTGAGTTAGGCTCAGACAAAACACCCAAAGCACTCTCAACTTCACCTGACTTTTTCAATGCTTCCCAAAGGCCACCTGCGTCATCTGGAATAATGACTTCCAGGGCTGCCACGACTGCATCCCTTGCTTTAGCAACGTATGAATACTTGGTCCGGGAATCTAACTGCTGAGCCCAAGGTTTCCGCTGCTGTGTTAAGGGAGACATTCCACTGGCTGCCAAGAACTCGTTTAGCTTTGTTCGGCAAAAACTCAGCGTCGCGCTGGCTCTGCTTTCACCTGATAGCTCACTGCTGCTTTGTTCTGTTTGATCAGGAACGTATAGACTTGTTTCGTCCGACACAATAGCGACACTTTCCATCGCCTGACATAGCGAATCACTACTGCTCAAAGCCTCAATATCCTATAAAGGAAGAAAAAAATGAAGAATTTCGATTGGTAATGGCAATTGTATAGGGTATTTACAAAGCTCAATGCGCTTCATAGTTAGATTAGTTCTCCTCTCCCTTCCGTGCGCACTTGAAATATAGGGGTCGAGGCGCCGTGAGGCGCGAGAAGAAATAGTCCAGGATTACTTGCATGAGCAGGAGGGCATTTTGCGTGCGCATGCGTCGATATGGGCTAGTGCGCACGACAGAGAAGTTCTGCTATCGATTGTTTACATATTTTTCACAATTTATGGCCTAATTTTCAGCTCAAAATAAAAGGTGTTTTAAGTTTTATTTGCTGTATACGATACTAAGAGTCCTTGCTTTATCTTCTGACAACAACAAGCATACTTTGGTGTCGGCGTGCCGTTTATCTGATAGACTTTGGCTATGTGTATTAAACATTGCGCGTGGACAAAATGGCGACCGAATGTCGAGAACCGTAATACCTTGCCCATGTTTTTAATAGCTGGGAGATCTAAACGGTCAAAGTGCTACGGCTACTTAGTACTTAAATATAAAACAGCAGTTTTAACTATACGATGTTATAATCAAGTATCCCGGGTTTGAGCGAGTGGTCATGATTTTGTTCAGATTTTTCATAAAACTGCAATTTCATCGTTCTCACGATGCAAAAATCTCAAAATCTAACCTTGATCTCCAGCGTCTACCGATGATATATGGAGCCTGAAGTACTTGAACTATCGTCTAATGCTGCGAAGGTAGCGTTAAAAAATGGTCTATTGTGGTAATTTTTAGCTTTCTTCAACGTACGTTCTCGCTGGTTTATTCTAACAGAGAAACTATCGTTTGTGATTATTTCCTTAAACTTAAGCATTGGTCAAAATAACTTCACATTTCGATGTACCACAATTATTCCGTTGAACAAGAAAAGAATTACTGAGATCGGTCTTAATTTTAAAGTGTTATGGTAATTCTTTGCTGGTAGACTATTTGTTTACATTTTACTATGTTAATTAATACATTTTTGGCTCCTTTATCAAAATCTAGCCTTGATCACCAGTCAAAAAATAGCATGAAACGAACAAGCGATATATATATTTTTCAGAAACGTTCTAATAACTGCTGCATAAAATGTCTTAAGAAATTATTTTTAACTATAAACAATGTTATTTTCAAATTTTCATTTCAACGTTTGTTTCTTTAAGATTGATGTTCGTTCTGTTATAACGACTCGTTTTATTTCTGTGTCGCCTAAATGTGATTTAAAGATCTGCAGTTCTTGTTCCAGGAAACCCTGTTTGCCAGTCGAGGGCAAGTGAGTCATCAGTGAGCTGCATTATCATGTGCAGAACACCCAAACATGTCTTTCCCCTCAGGGAAAACTCTTTTCTTTGGTGACCGTCCCTTTAGGCAAAAAATCTCCCGACAAGCTATAATATTGCTCGCACTCTGCTTTTATTACAGCAATTGATTTGATGTGAAGTTTTGATCCTAATATATCACACTCCAGCACACGAATAAATGTTTTCCTCTTTTTACGGCCTGTTTGATTTTTGTCGGTGAAGGCTTTCCTACCTGTCCCACATATTTTCCCATTATTTTCAACAACGATCCCGAACCAGGCCAGAAAATCTGCTTTATAAGAGACTTGCTACACACAAAACACCTTTTCTTAGCGAAATTTACGTCTATATTTAATTATGTGACGATAAACAGTGCAAAAAACAAAGCTTGAATCTTCCGCGCCATTTTTATTCCCAAGATCACGCGGTCTTTGTACAGCGGTTGCACGCATGCGCCCGCAAAATGCCCTCCTGCTACTTGCATGTGCATGCGCCAGTTTTTTTTTTTCCAAAAGAAAAGTGGCGAAAAACATATATATTTGGTAGATAAAAATAATAAGTTGCTGTGTAGCACTTTGTTTATGTACTTTGAAATGTTTTTCTTGTTAAAAAAAAGTGCTAAAATGTTTTCTCGTGTTATTCCCGAAACGTCTCGCTAAAAGAGAAAACATTTTAGCACTTTTTTAACAAGAAAAACATTTCTTGGTAGCACTTTTGAAAACACGCGCACACAGATGACGAGTTCATCTACGCGACCATGTAAGGCAAGGTCAACGGGAATAACTTTACAAACCTAGGCTTGCCAGATTATATATTAAAAGCTAACGGTCAAAAGACAAATGGTTATCCGTCAACTATTCCTGGTATTTTGTACCTACTCATTGAAGTGGCTTTGGATGCAATTTAGCGGTCTTTCTTTGCATTTGCGCGAAGTTGCATTCGTCATTTGAGCGAGCAATTCTAACCCTTATGCCGCACTCCTCGTTTCTTATTGGCTCATTCTGAGCATGCGCATGTACTGCATTATTTTTATAAGGAATCTCTCCTCACGCGCCAAGTTCAACCCATGGTTTTATGCAACTATAAATGATTTACGTATTTCAGAAAACATGTTGGACATTTTTTCCCTTCGACTTACTGGTTCATTTTCGGCGGACTCATCTGATGGGGAGGTTGTTTCTTTGTCCTTTTTCTCGACTTTAACTAATTGCTGATCAGTTAAAGTCTCTGTTTGTTGAGCCGGGGGCGTTGGGTCTGGTCTACTCAGCAAAATGCGACACAGCTTACATATTGCTGAAACCAATAGAAACAACAATGATTTACATATCCATAACATTCAGAATCAAACCAAGTAAAAAATAACTAAAATACTGATCGATTTCAGTCACAGGTAAGCAGTTTTCGTACTTTACAAGATTGCTTTAGCTACAACTCATAAGGACTTACGAGATCCAATAGAGACTAGTGTGGAGGTCATCTTGTAGATGAGTTTAGACTGCACGAACGTGACACTACGATCACCCTTCATCTGCGTAGTCTTATGTGGTGCCCAACTTGGTGGAACGGCGCAGAATCGCTTTTGGCAGCGCCATCTGAGGCCAAATTTATCCCTATGTTTTGGGCAAATTGTCATGCTTAGGTGGCTGCTGGTGATCTCGAAAATACCTGAAAAAATGATACACAAGGTAGTAAGCCATTAGCATAGGCTAGAAAGTTTTGTTTAGCACCTGAATACTACGTTATGAATCAAAACCTAGGTTTCCAAATTGAGTGTTTTCCAGTTAAGCGGCGTGTATATACTGCATGACATAAACTGACATGACCTATAAATAACTTGTTACATACACAGACGAAACGCCACCACTCACTTCACTCCAACTGAAAAAGACTTGCACACAGATTGTCGAACCAGCAGCCCTTCCTTTTCAGTAAATTAAAGAACGCGTGCGAACTCGCTACGGGCCGTTGGGTCT
The DNA here is from genome assembly GCF_052425735.1 of Oculina patagonica. Taxonomy (NCBI): domain Eukaryota; kingdom Metazoa; phylum Cnidaria; class Anthozoa; order Scleractinia; family Oculinidae; genus Oculina; species Oculina patagonica. The sequence goes on along the minus strand of NC_135765.1, from coordinate 12,296,837 downwards.
TCTTTTAATTTCAGTATCAGTAATCGTTATTTATACATAATATTAGTTACCCGTGTCTCATTGGTAAACAGACGGATAAAGAACTTTGCATTTTTTTCTCGTGCACATTTTTTCCATTCAGAGGTATTTAACTCGCCAGTAGGTCTCGCCTGATAACGTAATATTTACAGCTATCCGGAGCAAACTTACCCCTTTGGGTATACGATATACAAAAGTGGGGAGGGGTCGGAGGGGAGTTAGCGTTTTTCGATATCTAGTTAGAAGACTTGCGTCCCTTTAATAATTTAGAACGTATTTTTAAGTATTTTTTAAGTAAATCAGGCATGCCAACCCTTACAACCTACTCGTTCCCTTCCCCTACCCCGTCAGCCGGCCAACGTGTCAAGCGTACGTGACAATGTTGAAATATTTCTGTTTATACATACCTGCTCTAGCTAAAAGAAGTTCCGCCTCACTTTTTAGGGTAGAATCGGCAAAGCCACCAGCAAAAGTTTTCAAATGACCACTGATGTCTTTGTCACATTTTTCGATTGCGATACATTGGGAATTTGCCGGATGTTCAGCACTGGATCCGCATTGTCCCCCAACTTTCTCAGCATACTCACAAAATGCCATTTCCGATCGAGATGAATCACGGAAAATTCAGCTGGAAATTCGCACTTTTCCAAGATAATACGAACGACAACTTGTTGTGATATAAATGCAAACTTAACCTGGATACACGACTGAGAGGCACTGACTGTAGAAAGGTGCAAGAATAATGATTGTGTAACAAGTTAAGGAGAGGTTTGCTTAAAATAAACATGACCTGCATTGGGAAACTACTTGGTGTTAGGTCATGTTTATTTATGTTTCCTTTTCGCTAGATCAAGCAAACTTATTTTATTGGAAGCCACAAGGAAAACATAACTGAGGCTAGCGTTTATGTTTTATTTTTGTTTGACATTTTCTCATTTTCCCGGCATTTGTCTTATTTTAATATCTTTTAAACGGATTGACTGACCGAGGTTGAAAGTTGAAACCAAGGTTGAGACAATACCTTTGACAAGCGGTCTTCCTGTGTAGTGTAACGCAATGGCCGCTGTTGACCGAATGTTGGAATTGTTTTAGTCCGATTTCCTTGGATTCATCTAATATACAGAAAGCTCACGAAAAGGTACGAACAAAACTTCATTTTTATCGCTTGTTATGTGTGTTTTTAAACAAATTCTGAATATTTTGATTTTGATTTGATCTGATAAAGAGTGCTTTGATTTTGACAATTGCTACGTGACCCGTGTTCACTTTGGAACTTGAGGTCAAATAAAACTGCTTAAATGGTTTCTTATTTCAGGACAACTCGGATTAATATTAATCGGATTAATATTAATCCTAATGATTATTATAATCCAGTAATAGATTATTATAATCCAGTAATAGATTATTATAATCCAATAATAGATTATTATAATCTATTACTGAGGTTTGAGCCGTGCCTTAATCCATTAGGATTAATATTAATCTTATGTAAGATTAATATTAATCGGATTAATATTAATCTTAATAATAAATCTCAACAACTCAATCCTAGTCCAAAACTTCCGAAGATTGGACCCACGCGTACTTTGTGCGCCCTTGCAAGTCGACCGGAATCTCCCCTACTCCACTTTGCATCTTCAAGCACTAAGCTAGGAATAGAAACGAAGCTTGATGTAAACATACTTTATTGTTTGAAACAGCTGAAATAGTTTTGTCGTGAACTTGACATCATATACAATATGCTTACCATGTCAGTTCACAGATAATATTTTCATCAACAAAAGGCGCCAAGAGAGGGGAGAAATTCTTGTTCATAGTTGCCATTGTGATATGCCGACTCCGAACCTCGAAACAGTTGGTGTGTTTGGGATTGTCGCTATTTCTTCGCAGCTGGTAACGATTCCCTGTCGTTAGGTCTCCTTTTTTGTAAAAGAACATGCCCACGACACGGATTCGCTGACTTTACTTCTAGGGTCAACAACATCGTCTAATCCGTAGCTTTAGCATATGCAAAAGTGATCGTCATGTGACGGATGTGATTAGTGACTTATGTTCGTCAGACCTGTGTTGTAAGTCTGCAGTGTGTTTGTCATATACATTTGTCATATACTATCTGTCAGATAGTCAAATAGACATATCTGTTATCCGAACATTCACGGAATTTTATCGGGATTATAATAGAGATTAATATTAATCCGGATTATAATATTAATAATAATCTAATCCTTCCAATTTTTTGCCGTGCCTTAATCTATTACTGGATTATAATAATATATTACTGGATTATAATAATCTATTACCGGATTATAATAATCTATTACTGGATTATAATAATCCTATTATTATCTATTATTATTATAATCCACGGATTAATATTAATCCGAGTTGTCCTGTTATTTCTTACAAATGACACCAAATCCCGCAAAATAGTCTGGTAAATATGTTCTGGAACCAGATCACAAGTATTTTTGAAGCCGGGTTGTTCAAATATGTTTATATGTTTTGTTTATGGCAGTTTTAAACATCGCGAAGCCGTTACGGCGAAGCTCAAATTTCACGAAAGAACTACTTGCATTTCAAGCCGTTAAAAATCGTCTTTTTAGTAGCCCGTGGTTTTGAAAACGGACTTTCAAAGAAGAAACAATGCTCTTTCACGTGGTATAAGTTTCTACACCTTAGCTCATGTACCAGGCAATGATTTTAGGCGCTGAATTTTAGCAATTTTGCCTTGCGTGAAATGTATCAAAATGATGCGAATAATTAAAAATATCCCAAATATTTAATATTGATTCAAACTAAGAAAATAACCATTCAAAATGTGTATAATAATCTATTATTTTTGATGATGTATTTGTTGTTCCGAAAGAGATCGTTTTGATTTTGAAATTGAGGTGTTTGAAGTGTGCGGTATTAGACCCCTGAAACCGCTTCCGTGAGATGCAAAATCAAGATCACTTCCGTACGCCTAAAATATTCACGGAATCGAAGTAAAATATATATTTATAGTTATAGTTCACCTAGGGCTATGCTGTGAATTTTTTTCAAATTTTTCGAATTTATGCTAATGTAGGTCCCCGGTTGAGATTTATGGCTCTCCCGTCTTAAAGTTTAGTAGATTGACTAACTGTTGACGAAATTTTAGAAAAATCTGTAAGAGCGTTTTCAAGTAAATCAAGAATGAAATTTTCAGAAAAACCCTGTTTTAATATAAAATAGGCGCTTTTAAATTGTTTTGTATTATTTGAGCGCAGTTACTCTTACTGAAATATAAATACTTACACCATCTAAAACCATTAACTAAAGGCGAAAGAGTTTTTGCTTTAATTTGTTAAAAATATATCGACTGCCAATTGTAGGAAATTATAAGAAAATAACAAAAACTTCATTCTTGATTTACTAAAAAACGCTCTTACAGATTTTCCTAAAATTTTATGTACAGGTTGTCAATCTTGAAAAAATAGCCTTCTCGATTAGGCATAAATAGATTGTGCTCGGCAACTTTTGAGCAACTTTTAGCGTTTTGAGCAACTTTTTGTAGTACCAGCAACTTAGGGCAACTTGTGCCTTCCTTGGCAACTTTTGAGCAACAAATTGATATAAAACCGATTCAAACCATAAAAGGTTGTTTCATTTCGAAGGATTTTTATCTTTTTTACCTTTTTTTATTTTTTATTTTAATTTTTTTATTTTTTTATTTTTTATCTATTATTGAAGTTATGTTGAGTTTAAAGAGTATATTGATTACAACAAAGTACTTATATTTCTCATATATATAACAATTGCTTTTGGCCTCTTTTAATGATTGTAAGTATATTTAATAAAAATGTTTAAATGGCAACAAACAAACAAACACGTTTTGAGTATTTATCGAAAACAAAACGACTCTAGAGCAAGCAACTTTTCTTAATTTTGTGGCAACTTTTTGCTATTTGAGCAACTTTAGAGCAACTTTTGGGTATATTGTGAAGCAACTTTTCCTGCATTTACTAGCACAATCTATTCATGCCTATTCTCGATGTACAAAATTCACTTTAATGTCAGCGATGAAGGAATCATTCTACAATCGAACAAGAACAGAAAAATGACAATACAATACAAGTAGATTAATCTAACGAAGCGAAAAGCACTTACAAGAAGTCCATAAGGCGAGAAATAGCTCGTTTAGTCTTTTAAATTGTCCGCAGTGTTTCGTAACAAAAACATGGCCGACTCGTTCGGCCGAGCACGCGAGTCCCCGGTCAGCGGGTGTACTCAAGAGGAGCCCTGGTACCGGTATGACCAGCGGATAACTCTGCAAATCTACTATACTTGCACATATCAAAAAATGAATACCAAGAGTCAATCTAGATTTCGAGAAAATCAAGCTTGTTTGAGAACAAAAGAAAACGCCAATGGTTGCTATGGTAACCTTTGTGATTAAGTGACGGGTAAAAAATTAAAATTTGGTCATATTTGATCATTATCGTGTATTTTGGTAAAAATCGAACAATGGCTTCCCAGAAAATTTTAATTTTCAAAACAAGCACCCTTCGGCTAAAAAAACTACATCGAGCCTCCTTAATGTATTTACTTTGTTTTAATTGTTTTTTTTGTTATAAGAATCCACTGACTATGGAATGATTGGTTTCGATGTCGTTCAAGATGGGGGAATGCCTAGCCAGCTTGAAGATCCCAAAATTTGGCATCATACCTTGGCTGGATGTCAAGAGTTGTGTGTGAATGAGCCTTGCCCCAATTGGTGCGTGCAAAATTGCCCAGAAGTGAGTAAGAAATTAAAGTAAAACAAGAAAAGTTTCGAAGCAAACTAATCATTTACAAGTCAAATAGATCCTTTCAGAGTTTATTCAACTTTTGGCACGGACCAGTCAGCAAAAACTCTATAAACAGTGCTGAAAAGGGCGCCTTACAATTAGGAAACCTGCCAAGTTTGAGATTTTTAAAAGAATCGAGTGAAGATATAGCTTTGCAAAGTCGCAAAATTTTACAGACGTTTGTATTGTAGGGCACAAACTTGCCCTCCACCACACATACGTCTGTAACATTTCGCGACTTTGCGGACCCATATCTTCTTAAGTTTTCAGAAAATCGCTCTTAAACTTGGCAAGTTTACTGAAGCCAGTGCGCACATTTCAGCGGTATCGATGGATTTTCGCCAACTAGCCCATGATGGCCGTGCTAACATTTGAGATACGCTTCAAGAGAACAAACCTGTTCAAAAATACTATCCGTGCGAATGAGGTCTAGTTTCTAAAGTTTGAGGTAAGAAATTTCCTAAGCAACAAATTTTTGGTCACGAGGCACCCTTTTAAAGTAGTTCAAATATACTAGCGCCAGTGAGCTACGAACCGTGTCAGAAATTGGTTGTTACTTGCTAGTCATAGACACTCGGTATCCTAAGCAAGTCATGATCGTGATTTGTTTTCTTTTTATAAAAGCGGCAAGCAAACAGACTGCGAAGAAAAAGAGACCCATTTATCAATTCGACTTTCTAGGTGACACAGTGGTTAAAGATTGATTTGTGTTTATCCTTTTGCAGATTTGTTCCAAGAAGTAATCATATCAAGAGCTCAAGCAAGCCTTTTCATTTAACATGCATCGCGTTTAAATAAAGGATGTTGTTGTTGTAGTTATCAAGAGCTGTTAAAGCCGACACAAATAAAATTAGTCAGTCTTTGAGTGCTGAGCGTGTAGAGTAAAGTAGCAAATAAAGATAAGGCTGGTTACTCGGATCAAATCTTGTTTTAAATTTTCCAACGACATAATATAGGGAAGGAAAATTGTTTACTAATCAAATGTAAACTTGCGGCCAGTGCCAGATACCTTAATGAGCGTCTCTCAGTCACATGATTGGCCATGCATGCCCGCTATCCCTAAAGACAAGAAATGATACTGTTTTAGAAGGCCTCTGAAGTTAGAGGTTCACATGAGACACTGCTGTACTCGACTGAAGCCGCGCTTTCTCCATTTGGATTAATAATGGTAATAGGACTGAGTGGAGTCCAATTCGGTCTGTAATCATACGAGTGATTAACAAAATCGGACGACCGCGTAGCGGGAGTCCGATTTGTTATCACGAGTATGATTACAGACTGAATTGGACGACACTCAGTCCTGTTACCAATTAATCATAACCATTACAATTTCCGAGAAAAACAAACACGTTTATTTGAGTAAGAGATTTTAATTTCAACTATTCAAAAGCATAACAATTACAGACCTCGATGAAAAAACGATGAAAAGTTCACCTGAGATCGAATAAAGACAAAAACCACTCAGTCGAATCGGTTACTTAGCAACAAAAAGAGAATTTGAAATTTACGTCATGCATTCCGTCAAATGTCATTCAATCAAAAATCAACCAAGCGCAACCACCAAGGAACGAAAAATCTTGGTAAAACGGCGCCATGTGAAGTTCACAGATTACAAAAGTACAGTATTTTTTCAAAGTACAGCTGTCTCAAGGAGCTAAAATTTATACAACAACTCTCTCAAGAAACTTTAAACGTAATCAGTTGGTTAGTCCGAGTCAGAGTCGATGATTACATGCCTCTTCCGACGTTTTTGGCTTTGCAAGGAACGATCTGAAGAAGACACGTTGTTTGTGTTGAACACACACTGGTTGAAGACTTGAAACGGCGCCTGTTGAAGATGGTTTGTGGCCATTGTGACGGAATACGATGATGCCGTGAAAGGATTAGCGGGGATGTTTTCTTTCGCGTTCAATGCTTCTTGGCACGGCTCTGGACGATTGAAAGAACGAACTGCTGATGTTGACGCTTGGACAGGAGCTGACGAAGTCGACGACGGTGCTGTATACCCGCTTGTAATGTGTGATAACTGCCTTCGTTCGCTTTCGCTGGTTTGGTCGTAATCATCTAAAGATGACTCTCTGGCATGCCCGGTGACTTGGATGATTTTGTGACGTGGTTGACCTGCTTCCTTTAATTTCGCTACGACCGTCTTTCTTGTGGAATGGTTTGTAATTTTCTTCGTACAACCCTCTGGCAAACAGCTAGCCACGGACTTCATAATTTGGCTGATTCGATGCTCCCCCATTCTTGACTTTGCGTACCAAACATTTGAATTTGGCCTAGGGATGATCGCGAGGTACAGTGGACCGGAATTCTTAAGTTGTTGGGGTCGACGTTCAAGCCATTCTTCAAAAAGTCGCACTGGATCTCTATCACCGCCGTCGGTTGACCACATTTGCTGCGGAGAGCTTCGGGTTTTGTTTCTCAATCCGCCTTGTCTCGTTTTGGTTGGATTTTCTTCAAACTGGACACATTTGTCACCATCTGCCATTTCCACGATGGAGAAATCTTCAACGTAGGCGTTATAGTGGTCCTGGCGACCTCTAAAACCCAAGTGCTCTGCGAGATTCTTGAAATTTACGTTTGTCAGGGCAAGACCACTGTGGCTTCCAAGTTGACCTTCCCTTCAAAAGATTTCTTCTTCATCTCGACTGTAGGGTTGAGCCCTGTTGGGCCGTTTCCCTTTGCCTTGGTGGCGGAGGGACTTTGCTTTCGAATTTAGAGTCTCTTGAGACTTTTTGAACTCTCGCCCGCTGATGATGGATGCGGAGTAATCTTTTTGACGAAGATACCGGTCGAGTGATGCTTGCATTACGCGAAGCGAATCAGGCTCGTATTCTGACCCGTCCTTTTTTCTGACTTCTGCGTAGAATTTTGTCAGAATTACATCCAAATCTTGTGGACTGAAGCTCTCCATTTTATTATCGACGTTACGAGCGAGACACCATTTTTGCCACACTGTCAGCCATGTTTGGGTTGTTCGCTTCGTGTTCTTGCTTGCAGCCGACTCGTTTATCTCTGTTATTTCTTCGTTTGACACTACAGGAAAACGGGACTGGTCTTCTTCTTCAATTTGTGGAACCAAGTTTAACGTCTCTGAAATGTTTTCAGCTGGAGTGGACTTTTGCTGTTGCAATTCTTCCGTTCGTTGCATTTCTGCGGACATAGACGGTGCGGCGGTCACTACGGACTGTGTTTCTTGTAATGTTGTTGACAATTCTCCAAACAAACTAGCTTCACTTTCCCAAAATGACTGTGGAAATAACTCAAAACTGACATTGGGGAAAATATCTCCAGTGGAGACATTGTCTAAAGTAAGAAATTCCTCCATTTTGGAAATCCCCAGTTTTAGAGGGTAAGTTGTAGTTGCTATGGATACTGTCATCAGTCCTGTGATTGGTGTATTTAATTTACTTTGCTTATTATGATTGGCTGTTGTAACTGTCCGATTACAGGTGTCCGATTACAGCCAACTGTCCGATTACACTGTCCGATTACAACTCTACAGAATAATTATTGAAAAATAAAGCAGTTTTTTCACCAATCACATTCAAGGAAATTGTAATGGTTATGATTAATTACATACAAGTGACACTCAACAGACGAAAAAAAAAACACCTATGTAAGAGGTATTCGATGGCAACCTAAATTAGCTTGAATTGAAATTCAGCAATCCTTGGCCAAGTCGAAAATTTTCCAATTTTGAAAACGAAGTCTCGAAATCTCGAATTGATTGGAATTATAAGGGTCTCGGAATATCGAATTTTGAAAACCTTAGTTTAGCAAGCGTTTGTTATTAGGCAACGAGGAAACGTCTCACTAGAGGCTGAACTCACTTACTGAATAAAAAAGCTCTTTGCTTATATTATAATCAAACTAAGCCAATCTATTATGAAAGACACATCAAGCAAGTCTTGGAAAAATAGAAAGTGGATTATCTTGAACATAAAAAGTGACGAAAATGCAAAATGAAGACGTTTCTCGGTCTTGAAAATATGACTGAAGCGTTTTGAGTTAGCTAAGGTTATTTGACACGAGTCTCGTGAAGTCTCTGTCTCGAATCTTAAAACAAGGGTCTCGCCGTATCGCCAAGTCTCGGATTGACAAATCTTAACACTTATGTAGCCCTCAGGAACTTCAACTAGGCAAGCGTCAAAGAAGCACCCCACCTACCAGTCTCTGTTGCATCCCTTTCAGTACGTTACATGCATATCCTACTTCCGATTTTTATCTCTGTCATAAAATTGTTTTAACAAGACCAAACTGCGTGTATTAGTTCTTCGTGTTGGCTTAAAAAAGGGAAAAACAATGGACGAATACTCATAGTGACGGCCGAAAGGTGGCCGCGGTCACTTTATAGCGATGGTCGCTAAATAAGGGTTTTATTTACAGTGTTATACTGACAATACTTGCGTGAATTTGACAACTGGCCGTTTTAAAGGGTGTAGCCGCTTAATAGTGATCAGTGAAGATCGATTATCAGTAAAGAGGATATAAATACAAGATAAATTTTTTTTGGCGGTATTGCCACAAAATACAAGGAATGAAAGGTAATGTAGCAGTTCTTAGAAGCTTTTAAAATTCTACTGGTTCTCTAGCCGGTAGCAGTTGCTATTGTTAAATTGTTAATTTTGGGGGCTAGGGCCTGGGGCATTGTTCCTGTTACTTAGCTTGTTTTATTGCTCTCTCAAAAGGTAAGACAGTGCGCCCCGCTCCGGGAGCCATTCATAAAAGCAGTGGCTGCTACCCGAGCCCCCTAGGTAGCAATAACAATTGAGATGTTATCAATAAATAAAGACAAGATTTCAGCATTTCTCCCACAATCACTTGATATAAATGACCGTCCTCAAGATAGAATCACTTACCCCAGTACGCTGTATGTTTGTCAGAGGAAAATTTATTTTTCAAATTCGTTTCTTTCAAGTTGAATAGAAAAAATGTCTGCAGTTACGTACGTTGAGAAAAGGCAATGGACTAACTATTGCAGACACATTCTGTAGAGAAAGCGTAAACACGAGACTCGGTGTCGACCGCGGTAAAATGACAGAAATTTGCTATAAAAAAAGAAACAAGACAAATACTTCAAAGATAAGGTTTTGATTTTCATTGTTCAAAGTGCGATACATTACCGGTATTCTGAAGATTTATTAAGTTATTTTGGATTTACTAAGTTATTTAACAACTCTCAGCTACTCTTATGAAATTCCACATGTTCAAATTTTTAAGGAAGTCAAGGATAATTTTCGCCTGCACACTGCGTGGTCCAGATTTCGTGGTTTTTGACAGCTCTCGAGGACTCTCGTATCAGGGCCGACGCAACTATAAATACTTGAATCGAAGCCTGACGAAATGCGAAAAACGATGCGCAATTGTTATTTAAATATATATATATATATGTCTGGATTTATCAAAACCAGGTCAAGGAAATTTTCACCGTTTTAAGTGCTAATCGCTGTAAACTCGTTTTTTTTTCTCGCCAGAAACTATCTCCAAACTCGACGATATAAATACTAAAGGGAATGTCAGTCTTTTTTTCTCTTCCCCTCTCTTTTCTCTACCTTTCGGCGCTGTATTTTTTTCCCTTTCGTGTTGCGTTTTAACCCTCGGACGTACAAGGGGGGGGGGGGGGGGGGGTTTCCAAATTTTGATAAAAGCATTTACCCTACAATGCTGAAACTTTCGGTAGCTGTTCATACATCCTTTGCGAAAATGTTGATATGTCAACCATGTGTCCATGGTTTATGACGTTGCCATGGCAACGTTATAAATACAAGCAAGTCTTGCCAAAAATCGTCATTTTTAACATTTTTCTTGATTTTTTCCATTTTTTTAAAACAGAAGTGCAAGATTTGTTTATTTTTACATTCCATAAGCATTCTAGCTTGATTTTGCATCAATTTCCGTTATTTTGTGACTTTCTAAGAAAATGTTGAAATCCAAGATGACGGATCCAAGATGGCGGCTCTTATGACGTCACGTGACGTCATATGACGTCACAGCCAATTAAAATTATGTCATCTTGTAGAGTAAGCGAAGGGCCTTCTTCTCAGAGCAAAATAATTTCGCTACGCCTTAATATAACGAAAACTCCGGACAGACGTCACTTTTCTTTGACCCGGTTTTGATAAATTCAGGCATATATACATTCTATTTTATACGTTGCAGGAAGTTTTCTAGAGGGTGGATCCTTGAATGACACTTGGACACTATTTGTTGAATCGTGAAATAGATATTGCCATGCGAGGAGCTCCAAACAATAACCCGTCGCTAACTTATATTTCATTTTTGTGTTTTTATCTTTCCCTAGTTTCTTGTCGATCATCTTCTTTGTTATTTCATCGTTTCATCAGGAAGGGAATTTGGTTTGTTATTATGGCACTGCTCGTTGTGTCTGCAACCTCACGTTCTGCAAGACCACGATCTCATCGCCAAGCAGGTAAGATCCAGTATATATCTGTGTTTTATGACCTTTACTTGGATACTAAGCAGCAGAACTTGTTCGCGGTTTAGAAAGCTGATAGGTATAACTGAATACTTCAGGTCCTGTCCTTTGGAAAAAAATCTTTCGAATTCAGCGAATCCAGTGTGTCATGTTTCGGCTAGCCTGCGTTGCAGACGAACAAAACCCTGGAAATAACCGGGGTTTTGTTCGTCTGCAACGCAGGCTATGTTTCGGCCAGACAGTAAAGAATTTTATCTCTATAATGATCCAAAAACCATTCAAATACAAATTTCTTCTACGTCCATATTCTGTAAACATGCTTCAAAAGGGTATGATATAATAGTTTCATATCGATAGTAAACGTTCACGCCGGGGCAGTGGTATGGTCGGGTCATTGTGTTGTGTTCTCAGGCAAGACTCGTTTTTCTCTCAGTGCCTCTCTCCACCCAGGCGTATAAATTACTACGGGCATCCTGAAAAAAAAATATAGGCAAGGGAAGGATTGCCTACAAAAGCAGAAGAGCCTGACATGCTTCTTTGCCAGTCCTATGATTGGAACTTATTTTGTGAAGATTGTCCTTTTTGTTGTAAAGAATCGTCTGACTATGAAATGGCTGGTTTCGATGAGGGAATACCTAGCCAGCTTGAAGACCTAGGTATTAGGTCTGGTTTCTATAATGCGATAGTTAGAAACTTCATAAAAAGCATTTTTTTAGCTACGAGACACTCCCTAAAAATTATTCAAATATATTAGAGCCAGTAAGGTACGACCAGTGTCTGTAATTTGTTGTTATACTTGCTAGTCATAGACACTCGGTAGCCTGAGCTAGAGCTTTCCACAAGTTTCTAGGCAACTTTTTGGCATTTTTTCATGTTTCGAGCAACTTTTTTTCCCTCTCGAGCAACTTGTTGCATTTTGAACAATTTCCAGACCGAAGATTTCTGAAGATTATCCGAGTGTTGTTCAAAGGCAATACGAACGTTTCCGAAGATTTATGATGTTTGCCGTAGATTTTTCAGGAACATCTGACGACGTTTCAACTTTCGGATCATTCTGCATTAAAACATTACAGAACTTGTCATCAAACATGACGTCATCGATATCTTCACGATTTCTCTCAGTTAAAAAACTCCTTGTTATTTAACAAATTTTCCCCTTAATATGTTATTTAGATACTTCTTTTGCTGTAAAATTGCATAAAACTGCTTTGAAATCTTACCCTCAAAGGGAAATATGCATATATTTAGAGAAATTTTCTTGATTAGAAGCAGCGTTTTGGATTTTTTGAAGCAACCTTCGAGCAAGTTTTATTATCAAAAGCAACTTTTTGGGACTTTTGGAGCAACTTTTGAGCAACTTTTTGAGAAATTACGGGCAACTTTTTGGGAAATCTCGAGCAACTTATGGAGAGCCCTAACCTGAGCAAGTCATGATTGCTTAGGGACGGACCATTAGAAAAGTGATGGGGGGGGGGGGGATGTTGGGCTTGCACGAATTTTTTACGCCCATTGCTTGTGCAGGAATTTTTTTTTGCGGGTGTAACCCTTTGCTCCAATTTTTTTTAGACAAACGTTTTTTTTAGACAAATAGTTTGTTTAGACCGGATTGCATGTATTGTTGCTTTATAACATACTTTTGGCAAATGTTGCTTTGTTGATCATTCGCTAAGTAGTTTAAATATTTCCCTAAAAAGATGTAGCTATTCATTGATTTAATCCTTTAGGGACTGGTCAATATTAAAGTACTGGGGGGGTGGGTCGGAGCAATTGGAAAAGCGGCAGCTTGAGAGAGCCCACCAAAAGCGATGCTATGATCACAAACCATCTAGGGAGGGGGCATGCTCCACCGCGAAATTTTTATATTTGGGCCTTCTGAAATCGCTAGAAATACATCTAAAGCTGCTCACGTCAAGAAATTTATCAATTAATACTGTTGAATACAACTGGGGATTTTCTTGTAACTATAGCAGTTTTAAGTCACTAAAATGACTCACCCCCTATGTTAAAGACCAAAACAACATGACCCACCCCGTTTTTACTCCCCCCCCCCCCCCCCCCCCCCCCCCCACACACACACTTATTGACCAGTCCCTTTAAGGCCGTCTTTGATAATTATATTTGTAATGAAGTCGAACGGCTACACGGATGTAAATTTTTGTTACACGGATGAAGTTAAACGGCTACACGGATGTAATTTTTTTTCGCACGGATGAAGTCGAACGGCTACACGGATGTAAATTTTCTTCACACGGATGAAGTCGAACGGCTGCACGGATGTAAATTTTCTTCACACGGATGAAGTCGAACGGCTACACGGATGTAAATTTTCTTCACACGGATGATGTCGAACGGCCGCGCGGATGAAAAAAGTTTAAACGGCTTCATTCATAACAAAATAGCAAAACTCCTCTTTCGAACTGCTCCGAATAATATTATCGCAAAACAGTCGTAATACAGTAACACTGATTACATAAAATCGAATTGTTCTTCTAATCTGCATTTTGAATCAAAACTTTGAATTAAACTTAAACTGTATCGAATATCTCAGTCTTTTGAGAGGACTTGATTGTACTGGCGAACATCCAGGCTTTCTCGGCGGCTGCAGGTCCTGAAGTGATCGGGGAAAAAAGGAAACGAAATCCACCTTTTAGTTTCCTTTATCACTCACAAACTATGTGCAAAGAAATGTTTCTCAATTTCTATGGCATTAGCAAGTCCCGGTTTCAGAGGCTTCTGGAGCATTACCAACATCATGGCATATTTCCGCGGGTTCACGGCAACAGTAAAAAGTCAAAGCATTCAAGCAGATTTTTTTCTTAAAGTTTTTTTTTTTCTTGCTTCTACGCGCGTCACAAAATCTAGTAAAAGAAGGCCGCCATTGTTTAACTGTCCCGCGCTGCGAAATCATTTCAAAGTCAAAGCATTCAAGCAGAATTTTTTCTCAAAGTTTTTCGTTTTTATCCTTTTACGCGCGTCACAAAATTTAGTAAAAGAAGGCCGCCATTGTTTAACTGTCCCGCGCTGCGAAATCATTTCAAAGTCAAAGCATTCAAGCAGAATTTTTTCTCAAAGTTTTTCGTTTTTATCCTTTTACGCGCGTCACAAAATTTAGTAAAAGACGGCCGCCATTGTTTAACTGTCCCGCGCTGCGAAATCATTTCAAAGTCAAAGCATTCAAGCAGAATTTTTCTCAAAGTTTTTCGTTTTTATCCTTTTACGCGCGTCACAAAATTTAGTAAAAGAAGGCCGCCATTGTTTAACTGTCCCGCGCTGCGAAATCATTTCAAAGTCAAAGCATTCAAGCCGAATTTTTTCTCAAAGTTTTTCGTTTTTATCCTTTTACGCGCGTCACAAAATTTAGTAAAAGAAGGCCGCCATTGTTTAACTGTCCCGCGCTGCGAAATCATTTCAAAGTCAAAGCATTCAAGCAGAATTTTTTCTCAAAGTTTTTCGTTTTTATCCTTTTACGCGCGTCACAAAATTTAGTAAAAGAAGGCCGCCATTGTTTAACTGTCCCGCGCTGCGAAATCATTTCAAAGTCAAAGCATTCAAGCAGAATTTTTTCTCAAAGTTTTTCGTTTTTATCCTTTCAGCGAGAGAGCGTGTTCGCAGCAACGGGTCGACAGTGTATTCCAACGTAACACGAGGTAATATTTTTCTTAGATCTCAAATCAGAAGCGCTCGAAATTTGCATTCCGTCAAGCAACGGAACATTTTCTCGTAACTCGTTGAATTGAACTTAGTTTTTAGTCTTAGATAATTTTTTTTTCGATGATCGAATGTTATAAAAGCGAAGATATTTCAAGAGCAGAGAAAAAAAAACATCACATTTACTAAGGTGCAGTTTTTAGCTCATGCCATATGAACGTCTGTCAACTTTCTTGTATTTGTAGCGTGTAGCTTCAGCCGCTTCAAGGGCTGACGAAACTTTAAACGGATAGCTTTTGCTGCTCGAGCGGCTAAAAGTTTTCTTTGTATGGAACGGTTGAACGGCTAGTAAATTTCTTCACACGGAACGGCTACACGGCGCGAACGGCTTGTAAATTTCTTCACACGGAACGGCTACACGGCTCGAACGGCTAGTAAATTTCTTCACACGGAACGGCTACACGGCTCGAACGGCTAGTAAATTTCTTCACACGGAACGGCTGCACGGCTCGAACGGCTAGTCAATTTCTTCACACGGAACGGTCACACGGCTCGAACGGCTGACAATTTTTTTTACACGGAACGGCCACACGGCACAAACGGCCCTTAATTTATGTAACACGGATAGCTTACACGGCTCAAACGGCATCCCTTTCCGTGCACACGGCTACTGAACGGCAAACGCGCGGCTATCCGTGTCAAAACGGCAAGTCCTAAGGAACGTTTTCGCGTGAGAGGTCACATATTATGAATGGCTTAAATAAAATGCCATGTACTGTTATTTTATACTGATTGTTTTCTTCACCCTATGCACTTATTAACGGGAATTTATACAGAATGTCTTACAAATGTTGGTGGATTTTCTATAACCATCGGCGTATATACGGGAAGAACTGTTTTGCTTGTCGGGGAGCCAGGCTTAATGTAATTTGCTTTAATGAAACTAGAAGTTGAGTGCTGGAGACGCTTGTCTGTATGGGGGTTTTGGGGCATGCTCCCCCAGAAAACTTTGAAATTTCTAGGCTCGGAAATGCTATTTTTAGCATTCTCCCTGATACAGTATATTTCGTCGAAAAGTCGATCTCATCAAGTGTAAAATTACAGGTATTTTATTGCTTAATAGGAACTTTCCTTCTGCACGAATTTTTTTCCTTTTGCCTGCCCCTTTGCACGATTTTTTTTTCTTGGCATTTCGTCTTGCATGATTTTCTTTTTTTTACTTTTTCCCCACCCCCGCCCCCATCACTTTTCTAATGGTCCGTCCCTTAACGGACTTTGTTAAGTTCCTGTTATAAAAGCGACAAGCAAACAGTTATTGCTTAAAAAAAGAGACACATTTAACAATTTGACTTTCTATGTGACGCAGTGGCTAAAAATTGATTACTGATTTTCCTTTTGCAGGTGTGTCCAGACAAGTAACCATATCAGCAAGCCTATAGCTTTAACCTATATCGTGTGCATGAAAATAAAGGAAATTAAAAAACACTTGAATTGGCTTTTGCCAATAATTCGGTTTATTACAAAAACCTTCCTCAGGGCAACTCAATTGTAATTAAATCAAAATATAAGCAAAAACCAATTCCAGTGTTTTTCAATTTCCTTTAATGTCTTTCTGGAGAAAAATTGGTCTTTGATTGTTTTTTGAATATGATACGTGTTTAATTAAAGGATGTTGCATGTTGTGGTAGTTTTATATCAAGAGCCATTGAACCCGACACAACTTGAATTAGTCATTCTATGAGTGCTGATTGTGTAGAGTATAGTTGGAAATAAAGAAAAGGCTGCTAATGAGATCAAGTCTTGTTTCAACTTTTTTTCAACGACAAATGAAATATAAATGAAAAGGAAATTGTTTACTTATCAGACGATATCATAGGAGCACAGACCACTCCTCAACTGCTGTAACTGCTAAATACGACTGCAACTCTCAGGCAAGTAACATTTAATTTTAATCTCTTACAATCCAAACCAAATAAACGCGATACATCACAAGATGAGCGAACAGTAATTAAGCGTGGTTAAAACTGAAATGAAATACGAGTAACAAAAACTACCTTATTATAGGGAATTAACGCTCGCGTTTATCAAGGTATTCAAAAAATCGGGATATCGTTGTAAACGAACTCTGTTACATTTGAAAAAAAGACATTACCATACCATTGTCCTCAAATACTCTGAAGCTAGGAGTTTTAATAAGTTGCCTTTCATAATAAATTCAGATTCTAAAACGTTAATGCATATTTCTTTTTGCAATGTGAATTTTGAATTTTGAAGGGAAACCTTGATTCTTTTCGATTAAAATTGGAGATGAAGGACGCCCAGCTCCGATTCTTTTTGTTTTCACGTTCAACTTCAGTTTTTCAAAGGCGAAATACTCCTCGTTTTAGTGTCTTTTATTATACATAGTTTTCTGTTGTAAGAAAATCAGATTATAAGCGTGCATTTTAACTGCGAATTTACCATACTCATAGAAAAGCTGCCTCAAAGAGCTAGAAGTTGTAAATATCAATTAATACCCTCCCTTTCTCATTAAATTTAAATTCAAACCTATCTTGAATTTTTGATAGTAAAGTAAAAACAAAACTGTTTCATAGACTTTCGCCGCTTAAACAGGTCAGTTCATATTGTGAAAGAAAACTCTAAAAACAGTATTTTTTGTTTCCAGAAAACACGGCCGAAAACAATCAGGCTGAAAAAAAAGTTGCCCTGTTGCGCAAAATTGTTGAAATCAAAATCTGATTTAAATGGGGTTTGCCAATTGCAAGTACGGCGGATTCATTTGAAACTAAACATTTTATGAGTAGACATCCTAGGTAGAATGGGAAAGCATTTATACACATGGATTGTAAAAGGACCTTCTTGCATATGCATGTCATTCGTAAACGTGGTTTGTGAAAATAACTCACTTAGAAATTAAAGTCAGTTTTGTTGACATATTTTTAAACCTTAATCATTAAACACATCCAGATAAAACGTTGTTGATAGAAAATGTGGTCAAAGCTAAAAGCGTGTGTGATAAAATGAAGCAAAATTCTGGTGCGTGACAAAGTAGAACTTATGGTGGATTTCCACTGACGCGTAAATTTTTACGTGCGTGAAAAAAAATTAGAGACAATGTATGAACGGCCTGCGTAAACGTGTACGCAAGCCGTTCATACATTGTCTCTAATTTTTTTTACGCACGTAAAAAATTACGTGTCAGTGGAAATCCACCTTTAGGCACTGTTTGGACGGACACAGTTTTCAATTCGCCGTTTTCGTGTCCAGTGACTTTGTGCATTTATAGGAGAGCTTGTTTGGACAACGGTTAATAATTAATTGCAAAAATATGTCCAATTCGTCCATGCATTCGCCGGCCGGTTTATGAATAAAATAGAGATAAGAGCAGAATCAATTTTATTAACATATTGTCAGACCAAATTTATTCAACATTAAGCAATTATTGGATGAGGTTTAGCATGATATCGTTAATTATCAAAACTGAGGTCTGTGTTAACTGCCGAAGCCGAAGGCTGAGGCGGATAACACAGACACGAGGTTTTGATAATTTTACGATATCATGTGAAAACCGAATTCAATAATTGTTTTATTACAAGTTTTTAAACAATTTACCACCACTTTCTCTAGCGCCGGCGTAAAACTTCGTCAGAACATTGGCCAAAGCGGTTTTATGTTGTGGTTCCTCCAGGTTCTTCTCCCTCAAATAATCATTCAGTTTTTTTACACTTGTTTTTGCTGTTCTCTTGGTGTTTTTAGAATCTTTATTTTCGATCAAAACTTCCAATTCCTCTTCGGAAACGGAGGCAAATCACTCAGCCATATTTTCAAAAGTTTGGCAGCACTACACGGACGAGGGGCTTGGAAACTAGGCGGACTTTGAACTCGACATGATAACCCAATATCTGCTGCAGATATTGGGTTATCATGTCAAGTTCACATGCTACTGTATATTGACTGAATGCTCTCGACCAATCGCATCTTTCAAAGTAATTCCAATGTATAATAAAAGTTGTTATAACGTTCAGATAATTTAAACATCCGATAATTTTGTTCTCCAGACGGTTTGTCCTCCCCATTATCAAGACCTATTGATAACCCACAATTTATTCTTCCATTCCGTAAGGTAAGTTAAGTTAAAGAACTTAGTAACAACTGGTCAGAAATTTTAAATATCCTTTTTTTATCATTTAGGTAGCGGCGATTGCGAAAAGTAAATTCGATGTGGTGTTTCGAATTTTAACAATGAACAACATTTATTTCTACTCGGGGCGTTTACTTGAGTCATATCGAATGGTTGGAAAATCTTCTCGAATAGCGGTAAAATGCCCTCAATTTTCTTAATTTCTCGGATGTTCATGCTACACATGTGAAGAGTCTTTTTACAGACAATGTGGGTTATCTGTGAGGAGATTAGTTAACACCGTTGTTTGACTGCTGAAGTAAAGAAGCTTCCTGTTTTTCATGTTTTAATATAGAGAACGACGTTTTTTAAACTGAAAAAAAAAATGCAAATTTCAAACTTAGCTGTGGCAGATCTTGTGCGAATGGTACTAGCACTTATGAGACTAAATGTATTTTTTTTTATATCGAACTGGGTAAGAGTTCACTTGATCGCAAATTTTACCAGAAAACTTTAACTGTAGAAGTTACACCAAAAATGTGTCGATCAAAACAAGACTTTTCCTTTCACATGGACAGAAGTCAGTAAATATATTGTTTTTTAAAATATAGATCTTATCAGGCTATCTTGTCGAAATTCAAGTTGACAAATATTTAAGCATTTTTTCGATTATTAACACTTGTGTTCCTCCCCTGTTGGAAAATTTTTGCGACAAAAATGGCTTTTTTAAGCGTTTTATTTTAGAAGTTTTAATAAGTTGCCTTTCATATCAAATATTCAGATTTGAAAACCTTTATGCATATCTCTTTTTGCAGTTTGAATTTTGATTCTTCTTGATTATTACGGAGACGAAGGACGCCCAGTTCCGATTCTTTTTTGTTTTTACGTTCAACTTTTTTCGAAGGCTAAATACTCCTCGTTGTTGTGTCTTTTATTATACATAGTTTTCTGTTGAAACAAAATCAGATTATAAGCGTGCATTTTAATTGCGAATTTACAATACTAAAAGAAAAGCTGCCTCAAAAAGCTAGAAGTTGGAAATGTCAATTAATACACTCCCTTTCTCATTAAATTCAAATTGAAACCTATCTTGAACTTTTAATAGTAAAGTAAAAACAAACATGTTTCATTGATCTTCGCCTCTTAAACAGGTCAGTTCATATTGTGAAAGAAAACTCTAAAAACAGTATTTTTTGTTTCCAGAAAACACGGCCGAAAACAATCAGGCTGAAAAAAAAGTTGCCCTGTTGCGCAAAATTGTTGAAATCAAAATCTGATTTAAATGGGGTTTGCCAATTGCAAGTACGGCGGATTCATTTGAAACTAAACATTTTATGAGTAGACATCCTAGGTAGAATGGGAAAGCATTTATGCACATGGATTGTAAAAGGACCTTCTTGCATATGCATGTTATTCATAAACGTGGTTTGTGAAAATAACTCACTTAGAAATTAAAGTCAGTTTTGTTGACATATTTTTAAACCTTAATCATTAAACACATCCAGATAAAACCTTGTTTATATAAAATGCGTTCAAAGCTAAAAGCGTGTGTGATATAACAAAGCAAAATTTTGGTGCGTGACAAGCTAGAACTTAGGCACTGTTTGGACGTACACTGTTTAACAAATGGTAAACGCCATAGCGTACACTAGCTTCTTGAGTGCTAAACAAGCCTCCCAAGTACATTCATAACTCAATAGTGTACGCTATGGCGTTTACCATTTGTTTTATAGCACAACTTTTAGGCGATTTATTACAGTTTTTTGAGGTAAAAGTGCGCGCGCTTATTTAAACAATTAACAAATGCGTGTAGTGCTCGCTTAAACGCTGACGAAAACCTAAAAGATAAAACAAACAAACGTTTTGAATTTTTGATTTCAGGCGTGCCTTATGCCTAAAAGTCTTTCAGCATTATGGAGAGATGGATGTTGTTATGTTTAGCTTTTTAAATTCACAGAAAAATCGAGAAAATATGTATATTAAACTCGTGATCATGAGGTAGCAGCACTTTCTTGTGCCATGTTGCATCAGATCAGCGCGTGCGCTCAGGTTGAAGACCGTACGTCAGCATACACCCATAATAATAGTAGATGTTAAATTAACCAATCAGAGCGCGCGCTTTACCTTAGTTGTGCTATAAGGACCTCTATGTAAACCACTTTAATTGATAGAGCTTCCTAATAAGAGATTGTTATTATTATTATATCATTTGTTCGACGCGGTTACGCCCTTTCTTTTACACGGCGCCGGTCGATATTGAAATTGCATCGTTTTGAAAACGCTGTCAAAAGTGGAGACTAATATTTATTGTTCTATTTCTCTGTTCTATCTTACAAGTAAGCTTCAAGGTAAGCGAAACATTTCAGATCGTGTAGGCGAATCAACTTGCTTGTAGGTGAAACATCCGATATGCGTCTAGCGTAGTACGTCTCTGGATAAATAGTTCATTATATCTTTGGCCAATTTCAAGCAATATAAAAGCAAACAGTAGCGATATTAAAGTTGCGAGCTACAGTCTTCACTTTTATGCAACCGTCGCCCCTACCCGTTCTCCGCACCGTTGCTGTTTGCACCGAATGAATCCTATTAGTATCACCCTCCCCGGGGATAATTTGTCTTTTCTTTAGTCTATCCGAGCGTTTAAATTTCCCGCGCCAATGTTCAAAAATGGCCATATGGGGTCTTTTGCGCCTGTATAACAAAACCTATTGTTATCAATGTTGAGCCAGCGCAACCTAAGAATCAGCCCACCCTACAGATTAGTGAATAATCTGCGCGCAATGCATAATTTCCGAGAGCAGTGTGGGAGACATCTGACAGCAAAGGAATTTCATAGTTTGTCGATTTGCTTCTTCGACCGAGCAAAAAATTGAACTTAAAAAAAAATTTGCTGGAAAAATTGCTGGACAATAAATTCTCGGAAAATACAAAATGACCGACAAATATTGCGAAGGAACTGTTCCACGAATACCTTGAAAAGCATTCCGAAGCAAGACGACAAGTAGGAATAAGTAGAATGGTTGTAATCGTTTTGCCGTTATTGTTTCCAGGAAAACAATGTATAATACAACAATTATTTAATTAGGTTTTTGTGATATCCGTAATAATCAATTATTCCGGATATCACAAAAACCTCATCCAATAACTGTTTGATGTACATGATGTAAAAGCTATTTATAGTGGTCATGTACAAATCCCAACTGGCAGGAGACAGACCAGTTGCTTATATGTATACAAAGTATGTCCGATGATTTGAACCCGGAACGACCGAAAACAAATCCACCTAGTGGTAGGGTGAAGGAATTGAACCCGAAACCTCCGGATTACAACACCAGCAGCCGGCCTTATACCAATCGGCTAAGCACCTCCATAAATAATAATTATTTATTATTTACAGCATTAATTATTGACTGATATCGTCTTACCCCGCATCGTAAGAACTAAGTTCAGAAGTCCTGGGTTACGTGGTTATTACACACCTTCTTTGCTTGTCCGTGTTGAGCTTCATCCTAAACAGAGTATGTGGTAAGTAGGAGATCCTTTATATACGGATAATAATAGCGATTTATTTTTTTAAGATGGTCTATCAGGAAAAACCGAGCATTGAGAAACACAAGTTGCAAAATGGATTTATTCCTCTTTTTTTGCTCATTGATGGCTTTTAGGCAGATAAGAAACCCTGAAATTATCTTCTATTAAAAAAAGTTAGAATGCATGAGTTTTTCTGTTGATAGAGTGTCCAAACTTCTCCGTGCAGGTTTTAAGTAAATGGGGTTTGGCGGAAACAACTACCTCATTCTCACTAAATATCGCGAGTAGTAAATTTCGCGAAAATTAAGAACCATATTTTGCTAGTATTAAATTTCGCGATTTCGAGAGCAAGGTAGAATTGGAATCTATTAAAATTCACGATTTTTCTATTCTTCAATATGAAGCTTTGACCTCAGACTGTAAAAGCGTAATAATTATGATAGTCATCATAAAAAACAGGAAACAAAACAAACTAAACACAACAAAGCATAGGTGTTCCACAGTTAAACACCCGAGAGGTGCATCTACGAATGCAAAAGTGAGAATTTGATGAGCTGGGCTGCAGAGGACAGTTCGGACAGTGAGAGTGATGCAGTGAAAGATAACTGATGGATAAAAGTAAACACAAAACTCCTTAACATGAATATGAGACATGTTTGGCTATTTGCAATAAAGCACATTGAATATCATTATTTTATTGATCTCATAAATTATACGGTATTAAATTTAGCGATTTCAATCTTCGTGTGTCCTATATTTCGCGTTTCTTTTTTAAAAAAATCGCCATAATTGCAAAATTAATCAATACTAGTGAGAATAAGGTACATCAGGTTTCTGAATTTAAATGCATTTTAAAAAGCTGAAGAGTTACCCTATTCAAATAATAAAGGTTCACTATTAGCTCTTTATGGACAAAACACAAAGAAATAGATTTTTCAACTCTTGCCACGTAATCAAGATTTTGCTCGGTTTTTCCTAATTGTCGCTGTAAAGTAAATCAGCTGTAAATTTTATCGACGTCATTGTGGACTCACAGGTCTGCACTCTGAACATAAAGATAACATCGTCGAAAGCGCATTTATTTCGCTTCCTGATTTTATCGAAACCTTGGTTTAATAGAGACAAAATAAATCAATCATATGGTGGTACTAATCTTAAACCCATCCTCTAAGTGGTAGTTAAAACAAGCTAATCTTTTGTCGCTGTCAACTTAAGCTTTAAGACTTTCAAAAACAGCGTAAAATAGCGTATAATTAGTAGTTTCCCGTTTAGTATATATTTACTGCACCGAAGTGGAGGTGGCTAGTGATGGATATTTACCGAGCCTTGATGATTGAAGCAGCTAGGTAAATATCTATCACTGACCACCGACACTGATCTAACCGTAAACAATGAAACAGTAAACATTGAAACAGATCCGTCCCTAATTTGAAATTACAACAAAGTTCATTGGGATAAATTGACAAACGCGAGATAAGGAGATTAGAACATTTCTCGTATTTTTTTCCTCCTTTAGCGATTTCTAATTTTTTTTCATGGCTCTACCCCTCTTTTGATCAACATTAAATAGCTTGCCGTCAGTTTTTTTTAATTAAACATAAGAAAAGCTTAGTTTTACGCAATGTAGTTGAATAATTATGTTTCTGTCTAACTTTATTTGTTATTGTTAATGGCTTCATTTCAAATGCCTAAAACTGATATTTTATACGCATGTGTTTGTTATTGTATTAACAATGTACTGTAAAAAGGGTAGTCTAAAAATTTTGATGTAAATTATACAATGTATTGTAAATAAGGAAATGAAAACTCTGTTGTGTAAGTGTTGTCTTATGATTTAAGGTCGCGGGGGACACCTTAGGCTCATCATTATGTATTTATTTAAAGCGTATGCACGAAGTACAACGACTGACATCGACAACTTTTACTGGAAAAAAATATGGGCGCGTGCGCGTGATTTGTAAAAAATCCCTGTTTCTTTGATATTTTAACCAATTTAAAACAACACTTAGCGATATACGTTCATATAGATTGTAGGAAGTCTTTGAGCTTATTTTCATTTAAATTTGAATATTTCTGCAACTCAGAGTAATCATAAAATATTCGGCATAAACAATCGTGTCCTTTTTAAAACGCATTGTTCTTACCATAAAAGCGTGGAATATAATTACCATAATTACATCTCTCCTTGGCAAAATGATCGTTTTTAGGTCGGGACACCTTCGGAAATCTCAAAGTTTGGACTTTTCCGACAATTTTGTGGCAGAGAATACAGCACGGATACAGAACTTCATGGCTTGCCACTGCAGATAGGTAAACTATGAATACTGTAGTGTGTCATAACAGAAGCGGAATTTTAAAAGAGCGCTTTTAGAAAGAGGTAGAAGACATTAAATTCAAATTTGCGCACTTAAACCGCCATAACTTGCTGGCAAACTTTTAATTAAAAAATCCGCTTCTGTTATGACACTCTAGAGGTATTGACTGATTAGTTTTTGACAAGATCACAGTGTGCTGTCTCTTACCCGTTCCGCAAACTCTGCCACAAAATCATGTTTTTCCCATTTTGGCACTAACGAGGCTATAACATCGCCGTTAAATGCAATCTACCAAATAGAAGATGACATTCACAATTTTTCATTATTTCTTTATGTCTCTGTAAAATTTGAGCTAAATCGCACCCATAACAGCTGAGAAATAAGTGTTTTAAAAGATGCAGGTCAAGCAAAATTTCCCTTCATGAATTTATTCATGCTGTAGGTATCCCCCGCGACCTTAAAAACGGTACCTAATAAAAGTAATAAACGGCACGCAATACATGCAAAAGTGGAAGGCGCAGTGGCCAAATTGTTAGTGCGCCGGACTCCGGATCGAGCGGTCTCCGTTCGAGCCCTGGTCGGGGGCACGGTGTTGTGTTCTTGGGCAAGTCAGTTTACTCTCACAGGGGGTACCCTGCGATGGACTAGCATCCCATTCAGGGAGGGGGGGGGGGATAATAATATTTCTAGCAGCTGAATACTACGGAAACCGGGATAAGCTCCTGCAGTATGGGCCGCATGGCTTGAGGTTTCCCTTTAATGCATGCAGAAGCGATGATGTTTTTCAAAGGGGTCTTTAACAATTTTAAAGAAATTTGTCAAAAAATTCAAAATTAAAAAAGTAATTATCCTCGCTGAACACTGTCATTCAAGCTTCTTTACTTAAAAAAAGGGGATTTACCAGACTCCAATTGTTTCTCACCTCCTCTGGCAAACAATTGCGTCATTTATTCCCAAAATAATCTTCACGTGTCTCAATAGCCGACATATCGGCTTCTGGAAAGGTATGAGTTTCAAGAAGATTAGGATGTTACAAACAGATTGCAGCTGCTTTCTTCTAGGCATCAAAGAAGAAAAAGTCTTCCCTTTTACTTTCCCAATTTTAGAGTTTTTAGTAAACAAGCTGGTTATTTCAGGCCAAAGAAAATATACGTAACTTTATTTAATTAGGTTAATACTGCATGCCCCATGTGTGAGAGAAATTCATTTACAGTTTCCATGCTCCTTTCCTACGACAGGTGTCTAAGGCTTAAAAAATTCATAAATACACTTTATGTACACCTAATTGCAACAACGTTGTCACGGAAACAAGAAACGTCAAATGAAAAAAAGGCAAACAGGAATTTTTTAGGCAAACAATTACTACATGCTGGGGTTGTAATAATTCGGAAAACAGTTAGCAATACCGTATAAAAGCAGGCTTTTCTTTTTCTTTCTCATAACATAATTCCACACATGTAAAGTGGACAGGCTCTGTAATTGATGCAAGCTACTGAATAAAGATTATGCTAATTAACTCCTTTTTGGCTTTTCTTCATTTTTATTTTTCATATGACAACGTTTTTGCAATTAGGTGGATACTCGCATTTATACTAGAGTCGCTTCAGCGCATTAACTCAGCGTTGCTGAAGCTGGAAAAGCGAAATCAACTGCTATCAGATACGAACAGTTAGCATCTTTCAGGTAAAACTAAATAGTTTTGTTTCAGTACTTCCTTTTTCAATTCAATTGTGCAGCGGATCAGAGCCGTTTAAAAACAATGGAAGCCATTGAAGTGCTTCCATCGAAACTTTTTCAGGCGTAGTACAAGCGCTCCAGAAACTGTCACAGAATAGTGCACGTGATAGAAAGGTAAGAAGCTACTCATTATCAAGCAGTATGATTTTATTATTGTTCTTTGCGCTGCACAACAAGTTTTCTTGTTATAAACACTGTCGCCTTGATAACCGTGTTGCATGGAAAGAATGCAGATCGTATCGAGGAAGCCAGAGGAACAGGTTTGATTGTAAATGTCAGGAAAACTCAGAGATGCGATCCGCTATTTTGGAAGGAAGTATATGACAATATGAGAAGGAGAAAAAATGCTAACGAGTTTCACATTGAACCAAACATGCCACGAACAAAACTGTAGAAGGCAGCAACATAGCGTGAGTCCTACTGGCAAAGAGCCTAATTAGGGCCGTAAACATTTTGCTTGGCATATCCAAGTAAAATAGGCGATCACCGATGGATCACCGATTTTACAAGGTATTTCAGAAAAGTCAATCTTTTTCAAATGTGAATTATTTTCCCAACTAAACGTTTTTTTTCTTTAATTTTTGGTTAAATAAAGACGAGGCAAGTGCCCCGTCTTGCCTCTTGCTAGTTACAGCCCTGCTTATATCTTCCTCTGGTCGATCATCTCATTCAGGAAATGAATGATAGGCTTCTGTCAAAGAATTATCGGTTCCTAGGACACGCTAGAACAGTATCTAGTTCAAAAAAAGTTCAATGCGTCAAGCACCGACATCCAGGACACAAGACATGTGTGGGCTACCGGCATGAAACGCACAAGCTCTTGATATCCCACTATTCAGATCTGCTAGTGGACAGAAAACCTTTTACTATCAGGTTGTTAGTCTTTGGAACTCTCTGACACCCGAACTTAAACTTTGCCAATCCCACAGAGAATTTAAACAATTCTTAAAGCGTCTACTTTTAACGGAATTCTTAGGTTAATTAATTTTGATTTTTATTATATTCATAGTTTATTTACAATATGTATTTATAGGTTTAAGTATATGTATTTATTTAACTCTGAAAAGCCTCATCAGGGATGGATTAATAAAATTTGTATGTATGTGTGTATGACGATGCGACACATGTGGCCTAACGATCTTTCCGAGAAGATAGTGTACAACAATGAGATTTTAACGTGGCAAAGAAAATGGTTGCATTTATCCGAGAACGCCCCGCGACTCTGGCTGAAACACGCGAGTGCACTAATGCGTCTTTATCCAAACGTGAATGTAATTCTCACGATCCTCCTCACAATACTCGTTTCAACTTTAACCGTCAAACACTCTTTCAGCACGATGCGCAGAGTCAAGACCTATCTATGTGCAACAATGAGAACAGAACGACTCTCGTCTGTTGCTTTGCTGCATGCATATGAGGATAAAAAAATGACCATTGACGGGAAGGCGATGGCCCTTGAGTTTTGCACCAAGGAGAACAACATTAACTTTAACTATAGTAACAGTTGGTTTCAACTTGAAATCAAAGCGCGTTTAGCTGCAGACATACTCCCAAAAATGAAAAGGGCTTTATCTTATAAGTAAGCCATTGGATTTGCAATAAAGGATAAGAAACGTCTGAACTAATTTCATAAGCCTATTCTTGACCCAACGCACTCGAGAAGTTAGAAACAAGCTTACACACCAAACATGATGGCTAGCTAGTAGCTATCCCCTGACCTTGGTGAAATAGTATCAATATATTTTAAATTAGTCTACTTAGAAGACAATGCGT
The DNA here is from genome assembly GCF_052425735.1 of Oculina patagonica. Taxonomy (NCBI): domain Eukaryota; kingdom Metazoa; phylum Cnidaria; class Anthozoa; order Scleractinia; family Oculinidae; genus Oculina; species Oculina patagonica. Next base: position 12,268,442 of record NC_135765.1, on the reverse strand, counting down.
GCACATAACTTGGATGTAGCTGGCATAAAGAACAACACCACAGACAACGCCAAATAGATTTGGTACACAGCTTGCTGTATCTCTTTGCGTTTGCCGTTTTCAGAAGGCCAATACGTCTTAGGTGGCCCGAGCTATTTTCAGGATTTATTCCTCAAATAACTTTCTTTATCTACTGTAATTTCAGTTAATGGCAACGGTATACCAGCACGTCACTGAAAGCAGAATGTTCCTAGTGTTCCTCAGCACCTTATGGCTGTGTACTCCATTAGCTATGTCAATCCAAGCAAAAGGTAAATGAAATAAGAGTCTAAGAATAAATTTCAGTTTGATTTCTGTTCGATATTTTGCCATTCTTACATTTATGTGCATTATACGACTACTTACTGACTCAGTTTGGAGGTGCAAGTTTTAGTGCGTAAAGCATTTGTCACTTCTAAAAAACACTGCTAAAGTACAGTCTGGTAATTTAGAAGTGTTTGGCAGTTGCATGTAATCATGGTGTGAAACAAGGATGAACTGAACAAGCTTCACCACTTATGTATTGATCCCTGAGTATTGATGTTTCAAGGCCGGAGTCAACAAGAGTAGAATTTGAGCAGTTATGTGAACAAGCAAACTTGCTTTTAATTACTTTTTGACAGTTATTTATTAATTTATTACAGATTTTGTTGGCGTTTTAACTGGTGACGATAACCTCACCGTTTACGCAGACGGCAGTCTTGTCGGTCACAACGGCGGCGTTTGGTATGCCGCAAGGTGGTTTTCTTTCTCTAGCAATACGAAAGTCATTGCCGTGTCCGTTTACAACGGACCAGGGGTCAGTGGATTCCTTGGTGTGTTCAGTAACGGTGTGGTCACGGACAGTAGCTGGAAATGCAAAGAGACCGATAATCCAGAAAATGGATGGGAGCAGACTAATTTTGTCGACGATGCGTGGCCATACGCTTATAATAGGAAAAATAACAGTGGTCTGAGTGGTTCGACTCGAGTGCTTGGAATTCCTGCAAATGTTCATTGGATAAGTCCGGCAAATCATTACGCAAACAGGTTGATCTGTAGACGTCGCTTTAGTACGGAGGAGAAATCTAGTAACAAAAGTAAGTACCATTGAGACACATTCATTTTCAGTAATTCAATCTATGTCAACTTAGTTTATTCTTCGAGACCTTCACCTGATTTTCATATCTACATTGTCTCACTGTTAAGCCATTTAGTCGGATTCTTCTAGATTCATTCTCATTTGCCTTCATAATTTGCACTATCAACTACACTTGCGAAGTTAGTTTCGAAGCTCGTTTTTCTTTTCCTTATTCTTCTCTGGTGAGTGTGTAAAGGCGAAGCGATGGAAAAATCCACCGGCGTACTCCTCTTCTGTCACTAACCTACCCAAATTGCCCATTTCCAGCGCTGTGAGTAGTCTCTTAGCTGATGATTACCTACGTGGTCAATCAGGAAGATTCTTCAAGAGTATTACGCAATCAAGTATATTTCTATGTCCTCTCATTGATCACGTAGATAAGGCACGAAGAGTCCACTGTAAACTGTAACCAATCTTTTATTCAATATAGCTTTGATAACCATCCGTGCCAGTTACAAAACCAACATTATCAGGCTATATCTTGATGGAGTCTTCACAGCAATAACAAAGGGCAGCTTGGCACTCCTAAAAGATCAGCACGAACTTCAAGCTGTACAGGTGGAAGACAGTTCAAGAGACTATGTTGTCTTTATAGCCTCGTCCAGCAATGGCTTTAGAACCGACAAATCATGGAGTTGTACAGATGTTTACCGCGACGGCTGGTTTCTTCCTAGTTACAACCCCACCTCGTGGCCCAGAGCCCATGCTGTGACTACTTACACTTATTTCATAGCACCAGATGCCAAGTGGATCGGATATGTTTCTCCAAGAAAGAGAATCTTCTGCCGGCGGACTAAGGGTAAGAAAAAATCTTGAACAATACTATTTAAGTCCAAAATAAGGTCAACTCTCTCCAAAACGGACACCTTCGGGACCGGCTCCAACTGTCTTAGAGAAGTGGCTGTCTCTAGGAAGTTTAGTTACAGTAAAATGACTGAAAACGGCATGGACGGGACCAACACCAGGTGTCCGTCCATGCTGTTTGACAAGTGCCGTTTGACAAGTGCCCCGATCGTTTCTATCGCATCGATCGTTTGCAAATACTGAGACGATCTTAAGGCTGGTTCTCATATGATCGCCCCGATCGTCTCTGTCGCTTCTGTCGTTTGCAAATTCTGAGGCGATCGTAGGCGATCGAAGCGATTGGGAGCGATCAGGGAGTTCTCATATGATCGCCTCGTTCGTCTTGTATATGCAAAATAGGGTTATTCAAACAAAATAATTATTCATGATCTTTTCTTTGTTCCTGCATATGAATATTCGATTTTTTTCCGATCGACGCACGTGTGTTTTTCAAAACTCCGATATCGCTAATGCAGCCTTCGATGCAAAGGCAAACCTCATGGCCTCCTATCTTCACGTTATTGCAGTTTTACAGCGAAGAAGCAAAAGGGAGGCCAAAGTAGTTATGGGTAATACTGATGCACCATGGGACAGTTTGGATCGCTTCGATCGTCTCCCTCTGCGAAAGTAGTTCTCATATAATCGTTCGCGATCGCCGCGGTCTGCGACCGAGCGCCCGGATAGAACACAAGCGATCGAAGCGATCGCGATCGTCTCGATCGTCGCAGACGTTAGCGATCGTCTCTGTAATGTTCTCATATAATCGCCCCGATCGCAAGCAATTTTTTTGAAGCGACAGAGGCGATAGAAACGATCGGGGCGATCATATGAGAACCAGCATTTAGCGTAATCTATTAACAGACGATCGATGAGTAGCAATAAAAAGGCTGGGAGGACTAATGATCATTTTGGTAAAGATCTAACTTTTTTGTTATTTGCTTAGCAAAAGACTGAACGAAAATATAAATGTAAGCTATAGGCAGCTAGACTAAACCACAGCACGTATACTCTTAACGTTTTTGTTTATACTTGAATCGATCTAAAGAATATTGTGCAGAATCATAAAATAGCCTGTCACTGAAAAAAAGTTCTGTTTATTTGAATTAGAGCCTGACCCCCAAATTCCCCACAACACACCAAGTACAGACCTCCAAACATCCGTTTCTTCTTTGGTACAAAGAATGACAAATTCTCCTACCAACTCGATCGATTCGACAACAATGGTCATGAAGTACTCACCAGCAACCACGCAAACAACAACAACATTTTCTTCTACAGCGGGATCACAAAATTTTACAGGTTCCTCAAGAGCGTCACCTACAAGTGATCCTAACAACACGGATACGAATAGGTTATCTGCGTTAGTAATCGTGGTGATAGTTGCTAGTGGTAGTGTGACGGCTGTGATCATTGGGGTGGCTGTTTCTTTTTACATCTGGAGGAAACGGAGAAATAAAAGGTTTTTTATTTTTTTTTTTAGTTTTTAGTATTTGAATTGTATTTATTTGACGTGGAGGTAGCCTATATATAATTTGACATTTTATATCTAAAATCCTATTGTTCTCTCTCTCTACAATATATCGACGATTGCAGCCGTGAACCAAAATATCAGTGTAGAAGCGACTGAAGTCGTCGATGTAATGCAGAGAGAGAAAAACAGGGTTTTAGGAGGGTCAGTTATTATAAAAGATTTCGGCCTCAGCTGCCTGCAATATACTTAATAATGCTGTGAGCCAAAGTAATTATCTATCAAATAATTGTGGGATGTGGTTTTGTGATATATGAAATAACCAAGGTTGGGATACGTGCTGTCAACAGTAGTCTTTGGCTTCCAGGGGAAAAAAGTCTGTATAACCTTGATTATTCCCGATATCACGAATCTAATAATCGTTCTATCATACATTTTTGTGTTAAGATGAACGCAGTAGAAATATTTTGAATTCACTGTGTGCATTTTCCCAAGAAGCCTCGGCACCACGCGTGTACTCGGAAATCATGCATTCCGCGCGAACGTAGCAAATATATTATTCACTCAGCTCAGATCTGATCTGTTAGCAGACTAGTGAAATAATCTGCCATAATACCACTTCTTTGTTATCGCGTGCGCTGATAAAATCACGATACCCAAACGTAATCAGAAAGTCATTGCCATCCGTATATGCCATACATAGAGTCATGGCCGCGCGGCCAAACGGCCATGTTATGTTCTGTTTATTATATAAGTCATAAGTAGAACTTGAGCCAGCGATCCAATGGATAATCATTACTTGGTCAGAGGTCAACTTCCAAAAAACAAATGAAATCTATGTTTTTTACACCTGAGCCCGCGACATGGTCATGTGTTACTGACCAGCAGATACCTCTTTTTGTCAGCTGTTAATTGACGATAACATTGAGGTCCAATATCAAAGATGTAAGCTGAGAACTGGGGAGCTGTTTGGTCAGAAATGATATCACACGTGTGGATAAAAATGATATCGCCACTGGCGGGATAGCGTTTTTATCGATTTACTACAACTCGATATACCACTGAATTTTACATAATAAATGAACTTCTGAAAAAAAAACCGCACCACCCCACCAATCAGTTTTAACACACAAAATGCCCTCCGCTATAGACTTGGCTCTTAAAGAACCATACATGTATTATTTCTAGCTCCGATTATATGAGCCCCCCTCCCTCTGCTTTTGAGCTTGTTTTTGTACTTTTGCAAATTGATGTTGCAGGAAAAAAAGCAACAACAAATTACCAAGAAAAAATCAACGGAGTAATAAATGGGAAATGAAGCGCGATGACGTCACTTTATGTGAAGAACTCGGTCATGGAGCATTTGGAAAAGTGTTCAAAGGAATCATGAAAGTCCCTTCATTAAAGAAGAAAGCAAAAATGACTGTAGCGGTGAAGGTGCTACGAGGTATGTTACAATCGGAACAATTAATTTGCAGCCATATTTCAAGCGTCCGTTTAATAATTACAGACCACGAGCTACACAACAAGCGTTAAACACAAACTTTGTTGTAATAAATAGGGTCAGCTTAATCGGACGCAATTGTTTTAGACTTCGCCTCTTAAAATCAGCTATGGTGACCGTGTGTGTGTGTATTTCCACATCATTATTACTGCAAATTTTAAATTGGTACTGCATTGGGAACTGAATAATTTGTCTAATTTTAAGTTAAAGGGTATGTTAAAATTTCTCCTTAGGTTAATTAAGTTGAGGGCTGGAGAGAAAGCCCTTCTAGGGGATTAGTTGGGCAAAAATTCTACTTGGGTTGGTTTTGGGTTTGAGGGCAAGGGAAACTTTTCCTCGAAGTTGCGTTCAAGTTTAAAGTGCAATATTCCTACTTGGGGTTGTACTAAGCAATTATTGGATGAGGCTAAGTATGATATGAAGAATTATGCAGATCGAGGAGGGTGTTATCCGCCTCAGCCTTCGGCTTCGGCGGATAACACCCTCCTCGATCTGCATAATTCTTCATATCATACGAAAGCCGAACTCAATAATTGTTTTATTATTCATTCAAAATATTTCCAAGAGCTCTAAAAACACAAAATGAATTAAAATGGCTACTAACTTTGGCGAAAAATCAAGTGACTTCCCTTCGAAGCTTTTTTGATGTTTTTGCTATCTTTATCATCTAATATTTTGGCCATTTTTTCGTCGCAATGTTGAAATTTAGCGACCATTTTCGCCTTGGGCTGAGCTCTGTACAAAGCCGTTGTTGCGTGACGTCAATCGTCCAATAATTTTTCTATTATTGTACGATTGACGTCAATCGTCCAATAATTATTACGTCATTCGTCCAATAATAGAAGCGTCTTCCAAATTTGGTCGGTGCTAGCCGGTTAGTTGGAATTAGCCGGGGATTGAAAGCCAATCAGAAGCGAAGAAATATTTTGAATGAATAATAATTAGGTTTAAAGGTAACACAGAAACACCCCTTTTGGGCTAGTTAGCTAAGTCAGAGTAGAGTAACTTAAGCTTATGAAATAGGGTGGGGCTGGGAGCATAGTGGGGGAATATTAATTTAGAAAATATATTATCTATATTTAAACATTTTATGGAACTTGACCGAAGATTCCATTCATGTAGTGTAAATTAGATGGGCATTCTTTTATTGATTATAACTATCTCATATCCAACCATGGCCAGTGCGAGTGGAATTAAAAACACCCAAAGAATTGCAATGTTTAAGCTCCCCAACTGCTCTCACTGACGCGTACATCTACCATATTTCTGGTCCATGGTATATGAGCTCTTATTTTTCACATGGCTCGTTTTCCTTTGTTCTTCCAGGCTGATTATATTGAATAAACCCCGCTAATTAACAACTATCTGAAAAGCTGGGAGCGGCTTTGATTGTAACAGGGGAGAGCGGGGCTGATATTCTAATGTTCACCTAGGGGAATATTAGAGTTGATAATCCCCTAGGGGATTATTACGGTAATATTCCCCTCGTAGAACAGAAACAAGCCTCGCATTACAAACAAAACAACAACTTTACTTAAATAACGTTACATTTATTTTACCTTGACTGTTGTTACATTTTAAATACTACTGAGCAAAGAGCAAATGCTCAATTGAAAACATGAGAAATACGTTCCGGAACTCTAGCCTCGACGTTTGCTTTTTCAGAATTCCGAAGCAGTTCATTCCGTTCGGTTGCTAACACACTCCAAACATTCAAACACCAAAGGGTTATCTTTTTTAGTGTTCTTCGGGATCCTTCACTGTTCCTGGCCAGCAGCTCTTTAATTTTTCATCTTTAACGATGATATTCTAGCCTCTTCGACGTTTTTTTCCCATTTGTTTCCACCTGGTTGAAGCTAAACAACCCTTTTGTCGCCTCCTCAATGCTAATTAAACTGAGCGTTTTCGTAGTCCTCTTCCCGATTCTTAGAGAATAGCAATTTCTCCAAGTCATTGCCTGGATTTGTCGAAAAATTAGAACTTTCCTTCGCGGACTCACTCACTTCTACCAACTTTGCAGTAAAGTGGTGAAAAAAGGTGGTTACAAAGTTGTCGGTACTATTAGGCAATTACAAAATCCCAATGCGTACTTTCGGAATCTTTAATCTTTTGTAAAGCTAGTTTGGCACGCATATTAATTGTTTTGGTCGGCGTATCAAAAACGAAAAATAACCTGTTTATTATAAAATTTAACAATGTGGAAACCCCAGTGCGTCTTTTCGGAACCTTTCTCCTGTTGTTAAGTGTGTGTCGGGAAAAAACATTTGTTTTTCTTCAGCGTATTCTTATTGTTTTAAGCCACTGTTGATACCTCGCCCATGTGAAAAATAACCCTTACATATATCATGGCCTGTAAACCAATCAAAACTCAAGAATATCAATATACCATAGCTAGTATAATAACTAATATGGCATCTAGCAACCCCATCCAGACTCTTCTGCAGTCCGAGTTCGAGCCCCGGGATGATTGAAATGTGATCATGCCGGATAAGACAGAGATGCAAAAGGTTAATAGAAAGCTGTTAGAACGTATCCTAAGATGGTCTACTATCCCATCCGGGGGGGGGGGGGGGGGAGCAATACTTTTCGCTACATAGTACATGAAAACCTAGTATGAGATCTGGCTGCGGGCCGCTTGCCAGGACGTAAAAAGTAGTCATTATATTTCTATCTATAAAATTTTCAGAGAACGCCACTCCTGATCAGAAGAACGATTTCTTAGATGAGATTAATCTGATGAAAGCGGTTGGTTCACACAAGAACATCGTGAGTTTGATTGCCTGTTGTATCAAGTCCACTCCAAATTTCCTCATAGTGGAGTTTGCATCACAAGGAGACTTGCTCTCTTATATGAGAGCACGAAGGAAAAAGGTAAAAGCTTTAGCATAGCCTGAGTCTGCTTAAAAAGGAAAGGGCCTTTTTTCATCAAAAATGCTTTCACGCAGTTATTGATAACTTGCCAGCCTTCTCTATTAAAACAGTACGTTGTTAAGCAACATGTCGTAGTGTTCTTTCTCTATTTTGATTGGACAACAAAAACGGAAGCTGTGCGGGTTGTGCCATGGAGTTTCAGAAACTGGCACTTGTGCGTACTCCGACTCCAAAGTTAGAGACGGTGATTTCTAGAACGCTCTTGAACATAAAAACAGTCCAAATATATTTAGATATTTAATCATACATGGCACTAGCCTATCTAGACTCTAAGGCCCGGGCGAAACGTCGAACTTCACATAAGTCGAACCTAATGCAAATGACCAAAAACAATAGGTTTTGCTCATTTGCATTAGGTTCGACACATGTAAAGTTCGACGTTTGGCCCGGGCCTGAGATTAGCAATCTGAGAACTTTGTAAAAGATATACATAAGAATCTGAATCGTCCTCAGTCGTCTCTTTTGCGAAAATGGCAAGATGCGAAAGACGATCATCCATTCTTCCTAAAGTTTCATTACACAGACGAATTCTTAATTTTTTTTCTTCGTTTTATAAGATTTGCTATTTATGATTTCCAGATAAAAGACATCAAAGTGGCATATGTCGACGTACGAGAAAGCCCGCCATCGCCGACCCCACCAAGATCACTGAACCAGAAAAATACAGGCAGTGTAAGTTATGTTTCACTTTGACCTTCAATTGGATCTTGCTCCGACGAAGGCCTAGCGCTCGAAACGTCAGCTTTTCCAAATTCGCTACGACGGTTAACCTTTTTTTAAATCTTTATTTCAATAACATGCTGCATTACAATAAAACATCACAATATAAATTCTTATAGGTTATCCCATTTATTTAAACAGCACCTTAAGCCTGATATTGACAACATTGAAGAAGTCGACGTGCTTTTCTCGAAGGCGGATAGCAGCATCGACATAAAAATTAAAAGGGCTCAGTCTTTGAAGGAGGAACAACAAGTTCAAGACGATTCTTTGACACCACAGGACATGATGTCCTTTTCCTGGCAAATATCAACGGGAATTGTAAGTGAGAAATGTTTTGTTTACAGTTTTTATAAGATGAAAGTGTAATCTCGTACCCAGAAGTGAGTAAACATCTGGGTACGAGATTAGATGAAAGTGTATTGGTGAAGTGAAGAGTGAACCATCGATACTCTGCGATCGCACTTTCCTTCTCTAACCCTTATACTCCTTTACTCTTTACCCTAGTGAAATCTCGTATTTTTTACTTAACAAAATAGGAATTTTAAGTCTCGTCTTTCCCCGGTAAGAACAGAGCCCCGGAAAATTTCCGCGCAATTTGCATTCTTCGCCTGCTTCAAGTCATCCTACTTTCAAAACAAATGCGCAGCTTTTGATAAAGAAGATTATGGTAAGTGCTTACTCTTTTGACTGGTCAGTGATGATATAGATATCCGTATGTTCATACATTAACCCTCGTACGTACAAAGAAGCAGGAGGGGGGGGGGGTGGGTGGTTGCCTTACCACCCACCCCCCCCCCCAACCCCCCCACATGAGTTTTTTTTTTTTTGAAATGTTGAAAAGGGTATTTACTCTACAATGCTGAAGCTTCATTTATCCCTTGCAAAAATTTTGATATGTCAACCGTGTGTCGAAGGTATTTGACGTTGCCATCAACGTCAAAATTACAAGCAGGTTTGGTCAAAAATCGTCAGTTTTAACACTTTTCTGTATTGTTTCCAGTTTCTTGAATCAAAATGTATGATTTGTTTATTTTTACATTCCATAAGCATTCTGGCTTGACTTTGCAACAACTTCCGTTATTTTAAGAAAATGGTGAAATCCAAGATGGCGGATCCAAGATTGCGGCTTTAATGGTGTCACGTGGCGTCATATGACGTCTCAACCAACAAAAATTATGTCATCTTGTAGAGTAAGCTAATGGGTTTTACATAGTGCAAAATAATTTCGCTATGACTTAATAAAACGAAAACCCTGGGGAGGGGTTCTATCAACAACACCCCTGCGCCCTCACGATGGGTGTATCAATTTGCTTGTACGTCCGACGGTTAACCTGATGTACTTTAATCCAACCAGTTTTTTTGTAAATAGAAAGCAACCACAGGGATTGATTAACTATATTTCTTCTGTTAGCAATTCTTATCAGGAAAGGGCATCATTCATCGAGATCTCGCCGCCCGCAATGTGTTAATCTATGACAACAAACTTGTCAAAGTCGCTGATTTTGGTTTGGCCCGAAGTTCACTGGGAGAGAATGTATATCACGTGACAGGTCAACACAATAAACTTCCTGTGAAGTGGATGTCACCTGAAGCCATAAATGACGGTGTTTTCACCACGAAAAGTGATGTGTAAGTGAATTAAGTTTTACAGTTGGCTTGCATTTAGTTACTATTCATAAATCATTAGCATCCCTAGTGATGTCACCTGGCATTAGGCATGAATAGATTGTGCTAGTAAATTCAAGAAAAGTTGCGTCACAATATACCCAAAAGTTGCTCTAAAGTTGCTCAAATATCAAAAAGTTGCCACCAAAATTTAGAAAAGTTGCTTGCTCTCTAGAGTCGTTTTGTTTTAGAATTCTGAAATTTCATCTGATTGCAATGCCATAGGTGACTCGCACTTGGTGACTAGGTGACTGGCTCTATGTTGCAGCGAATAACCGCTGCCTATTAGATAGATAGCCGCTATCCAGATTTCGTGGGCGTAAAGCAAGTGCTATTTTATTGTCATTTTATTGCATATCCTTAGTTTTAATAAAATGAGTTTTTTGATAAAAGCAGTTTTAATGAAATCCTTAGAAATGAAACGACCTTATATGGTTTGGATCGGTTTTATATCAATTTGTTGCTGAAAAGTTGCCAAGGAAGGCAAAAGTTGCCCTAGGTTGCTGGTACGACAAAAAGTTGCTCAAAACGCTAAAAGTTGCTCAAAAGTTGCCGAGCACAATCTATTTATGCCTACCTGGCATTAAATAGAGCAGAATGAATTAATTAACAGTGTCAGTTGTTGCGAACTTTGGGCACGGAAGAATGAAGCGCCCCACCCACCCACCGACCAGCCACCCTCTCCAGCTTTGCTCGTCAGGGGTCACTACCCAATACTTAATGCTGATGAGTAGTCAGGGAAGGTTATGTACTATCTTTCCATGTTAATCTGAAGATCCTTTCTCCATACGTCTCAGTTATGGTTAAAGGGAACTAGTGAAGCAGTACGTGTCAGGTATGTCATTCACTAAGGGTCGATAGTTTAACTGAAATCAATTTGAGAGAGGAGGAAGTAGGGGGATTGAGGATAGAGGGCAACGGAAAGGAAACTCATTAAATTCAAAGGATTAATGAGAAAACAGGATTTTATTGGAAATATTTTGTTTTATCATAAAGGTGGTCATATGGCGTTGTGCTCTGGGAGATTGCGACTCTTGGTAAGTTGCTTAGTGTACTTACAGAGTATATCCCTCAGAGACGTTTTTGGCTATTGTTCATCACTTGACAGAATATAGCACTGCCAGCAAAACATCTATGACAAGTAGGTACACAAACAAAACTAGCTAAACAAAGGCTAAACAAAGACGTTATGGTTTAGCTTGGAAATGTTGATGTTTAACTCCAAGCCTTCATTCGGTTGGAGTTTAAAGAAGAGTTATTAAACAAAATACCATTAAGACTCAATGGAACTAAAGATTTTAGTCGTCTCAGAGCGAGACGCTGACCCTTTTCAGTGCTCTAGTGTTCGCATGGGAAAATACCGTTCGTTTTAGCTAATCAAAGGTGCAGGAAAGGTGGTTAACATTGTATAAATTTCATTATTAGGTGGTTTTCCTTACCCTGGAATCAGAAACACGGAAATTATGAGACTTCTAAAAAGAGGATATCGAATGGAAAAACCAGATACATGCTCAGATGAGTTGTGAGTAACATTTGTTATCATTTGGTGAGGTGGAAGCAGGGGTAGCCTGTTCGTCAATAAGTTGTTGGTAAGGAGGGTCTAAAACAACTTGGAGATGAATCATGTGGTAAATTAACCAATAAAGTTTAATTCATCGAAACAATCCAAAATGTGGAAAAAACTGATTATACTCTTTAAAACGACAGATCAAAATACAGTCGATTCCTCGCTAACGGACATGTTACCTCACGTAAACGGACACTTAGTCATGGCCCTTGCCAAATACAAACACTTCATTTTTAACTTCAGTTAGGCAGACACATATTGTGGTCGACTGAAGTTTCCGATTAGTGGAGTATTTTTCGGCTTTGAATGTGGCATAGGGCTAACTGTGGGCGAAATTTAAGGATCTAAGATCTAGGGGACACTTTGGTGTGTGTGTGGGCGGGGGAGTTAACTTCAAATGTTCACAGCATGTCATTAAGGAGCTCATTTCTCGTTTTTCCTCCAACACAGCTATTAATTGATGATGCGTTGCTGGGCCGGCAATCCTGATGCACGTCCAACTTTCACCGAGCTTTGTCAAGATCTGGAGGAACGGATGAAGCGAGACGTTCCTTATTTAGACTTGGGCCAGCTAGATGAAGATCAACCGTACTATGATGCATCTGCAGTATCGTGAGGAACATGAGTCAGAGAGTCCTGATCCAAACACTACCGCAGCAAGTTTGGCTTGCGATAATAACGACGATAAATTCAAAATTACAAAGTTTTAAACAAACTTTATAGTGTTTATAGACCTCGAAGACAAGGTCCTCTAGAAACATATGCATGCTCGGGCCTAGATACATCTGGATTTTAAAAGTTGCGCAGCTAAGAATAGAAGAATTGTCAAAGCATTAATGAATTTAGCAGACCCCAACCGCGCCAGTGACTCTGCGCATGTCTCTTTAAGTTCCCCCGCTGTCCTCTACAAAACAACAATACTTGAAAACTAGATTGTACTTAACTGTTTAAGAATTTGACATGTCCACTTTAACTCGTTCAATACACTTGTATTCATTTAGCCTTTTAATTAATTGAGTCTTAATCATGTATTATTATAGTCCTCTCCTTGTTATGTTAACATAATTATTAACTTGTATGTTTTAATTTGATAAAATTCCGTGTTTAAATAAAATATTCCACCCATCCATGATCTATGTAGGAAGCGCTTACCTACCTTACTGACAGAAGATGGCATGGTCAACAGTCATTGGCTAGTGTGAACCTTGCGCCTCATCTCAATATAAATATTGTTTTTGCTGCATGACATAAATGAACAAACGAGGTAGTGATCGCGCGCTTTTAATAAGAGTTACGCGTCGATATAATTAAATAAGATTCGTACAGAATCGAAACCAAAAAGACAATCGATGAAAATCGATGAAAATTGATGAAAATCGATCATGTTAAAAGTCATTGATTTGTCACTGATTTCCAATTGATATCGATTAATTATCATCGATTATTGATTTCATCGATTGGTCAGACGGGCCAGATTGGTCTTTCATTCGAATTCCCAGGGTCTCTCTCTTGCTAGCCTGCGAGAGCAGACGCATTTCCGGCCGTCTATTTTTCGGCGGAGAGAAGCGACGGCCGGAAATGCGTCTGCTCTCGCAGGCTACTCTCTTGCCGCCCCCACTTCTTTCGTTCAAGGGAGCGGGGATCGGGGAGAGAGATAGACCCTAGGAACGAGGCTGTTCAAAAGCTACCAGTCCCTTCGCAACTAAATGCTTCCGGTCAAATGCATTTGAAGATGGCCGCCGCGCCGATCCACACTGGGTCAGTGTTAATGTTCGCAGCGCTAGCGATTTGTTAGTTACAGAATGACACATTGAAGCCAGGTGTGAAGCACCATTTCCCCCCAGAAATTAGGCGTTGTGAATCAAAGAAACTTGTTCACCCCTTATGTAAGGTTCGAACTGGGAAGAAAGACACGAAGATGAGCATTCGGGATTTTCCAGTAAGTATTAAAACAACATCTTGACAACCTAAATTTAAAAGAACTACACGTCGGTTAATCTCATCTGAGGTATTCTGCAGTTGCTCCATGAGGTCGAGTTTATTGATTTCTTTTTGTGAATATCTTACAAACTGTTGGTGCTTTCTTTGACAGGAAAATGGGTTTGTTGATTCTGGCGATTATCAATATGTGGATATCACTTTGAAAAGGGTGAGTATGATAATTGAAATCCACCAAGTAATTAGCTCAGCTATAAGTTGTTACTTGCTTAACAAGGTTTCTGGGCAATATAAAGTTCAATTTTGAAGCAACTTTGAATAAACACTGGGCTTGAACATAACTTGAATTCCAGCTTGCTCTTCAGACAAGCAGCTCTCAACTCACTAAGGTGCAGGATTGCGGTTTATCAAAATCTCATGATAGAATATCATTAGTTTGATAACTGATATTTTGATATCTCAGTGATATTTTGGTGATAACTGCATGATAATATCAAAAAATATTTTTCCGTTTTAAATATCAAAAATATCATTATCATATCGTATTTACATGATAGTTGCTAGAATACTTTTTGTTATCAAATTTTTAAATTATCATTATCAAGGTATCACTATCAAGTTAGAATCATATCAGTATCACTATCATTTTCAAATCTCACTCAAGCAATAACAGACACAATGATATTATGATATATCGTGATAATATCAAAATTGTCCACAAAACTACATAATCACATTGCTATTTACTCCTTTTAGACACGGCAAGATTAACTTTCGTAACACCCGATTTTGGCTTTTTTTAACTCATTCTTTGGCCTTTTAATGACTGTCATTCACAAACCAGAAAATATTTAGTTTGTACTGCGTCATTTTTCTTGCAACTTTCAAATACGTATTTAGTAAGATGCGGGTAAGATTTACGTATTGGGATTGTCTGGGGTTAATGTAAGTTATCGTTTAAAATTAGGGTTAGAGTTCAGACGCAATGTTATTCAGGGTTAGCGTTTGAGTAAGGGTTAGGGTTAGGTTAGGGAAGTTAGGGTTAAGGTTAGGTTAGGGTTAGGTTAGGGTTAGGTTAGGGTTAGGAATAGGGTTAGGTTAGGTTAGGTTAGGTTAGGTTAGAGTTAGGAATAGGGTTAGGTTAGGTTAGGGTTAGGTTAGGCTAGGCTAGGCTAGGTTAGGTTAGGGTTAGGGTTAGGGTTTAGGGTAAGTGCAGTATTCTGATAAAATCATGATTTATCATTTTATCACTGAGAGGAGAAGAAAAGTTAGTTAATTAAATATTCTGATAATATCATGATAAATCACTCTATCACTGGGAGGAGAAGTAAAGTTAGTTAATTAAGTATTCTGATAATATGATTTATCACTCTATCACTAGGAGGAGAAGAAATACTACTTCATTAAATATTCTGATAATATCATGATAAATCACTCTATCACTGGGAGGAGAAGTAAAGTTAGTTAATTAAATATTCTGATAATATCATGATTTATCACTCTATCACTAGGAGGAGACGAAATACTACTTAATTAAATATTCTGATAATATCATGATAGATCACTCTATCACTGGGAGGAGAAGAAATACTACTTTATTAAATATTCTGATAATATCATGATTTATCACTATATCACTGGGAGTAGAAGAAATACTACTTTATTAAATATTCTGATAATATCATGATTTATCACTATATCACTGGGAGGAGAAGAAATACTACCTAATTAAATATTCTGATAATATCATGATTTATCACTATATCACTGGGAGGAGAAGAAATACTACCTAATTAAATATTCTGATAATATCATGATTTATCACTATATCACTGGGAGGAGAAATAAAGTTAGTTAATTAAATATTCTGATAATATCATGATTTATCACTCTATCACTGGGAGGAGAAGAAAAACCACTTAATTAAATATTCTGATAATATCATGATTTATCACTATATCACTGGGAGTAGAAGAAATACTACTTAATTAAATATTCTGATAATATCATGATTTATCACTATATCACTGGGAGTAGAAGAAATACAGTCTACTTTATTAAATATTCTGATAATATCATGATAGATCACTCTATCACTGGGAGGAGAAGAAATACTACTTTATTAAATATTCTGATAATATCATGATTTATCACTATATCACTGGGAGTAGAAGAAATACTACTTTATTAAATATTCTGATAATATCATGATTTATCACTATATCACTGGGAGGAGAAGAAATACTACCTAATTAAATATTCTGATAATATCATGATTTATCACTATATCACTGGGAGTAGAAGAAATACTACTTAATTAAATATTCTGATAATATCATGATTTATCACTATATCACTGGGAGTAGAAGAAATACAGTCTACTTTATTAAATATTCTGATAATATCATGATAGATCACTCTATCACTGGGAGGAGAAGAAATACTACTTTATTAAATATTCTGATAATATCATGATTTATCACTATATCACTGGGAGTAGAAGAAATACTACTTTATTAAATATTCTGATAATATCATGATTTATCACTATATCACTGGGAGGAGAAGAAATACTACCTAATTAAATATTCTGATAATATCATGATTTATCACTATATCACTGGGAGGAGAAGAAATACTACTTAATTAAATATTCTGATAATATCATGATTTATCACTATATCACTGGGAGGAGAAGAAATACTACCTAATTAAATATTCTGATAATATCATGATTTATCACTATATCACTGGGAGGAGAAATAAAGTTAGTTAATTAAATATTCTGATAATATCATGATTTATCACTCTATCACTGGGAGGAGAAGAAAAACCACTTAATTAAATATTCTGATAATATCATGATTTATCACTATATCACTGGGAGTAGAAGAAATACTACTTAATTAAATATTCTGATAATATCATGATTTATCACTATATCACTGGGAGGAGAAGAAATACTACCTAATTAAATATTCTGATAATATCATGATTTATCACTATATCACTGGGAGGAGAAATAAAGTTAGTTAATTAAATATTCTGATAATATCATGATTTATCACTATATCACTGGGAGCAGAAGAAATACTACTTAATTAAATATTCTGATAATATCATGATTTATCACTATATCACTGGGAGGAGAAGAAATACTACTTAATTAAATATTCTGATAATATCATGATTTATCACTATATCACTGGGAGGAGAAGAAATACTACTTAATTAAATATTCTGATAATATCATGATTTATCACTCTATCACTGGGAGGAGAAAAAAAACCACTTAATTATATATTCTGATAATATCATGATAAATCACTGTATCACAGGGAAAAGAGAAATAGTTACTTATTTAAGTATTCTGATAATATCATGATAACATATCTTTATAATCAGAGAAAACCCCATTGCGGAATATCAAAAAATCAACCCCTTATATCACCAAAGATATATCATGATAATAGCACTATCCCTTAGAAGAAACATATAGAAAAAAACGTGATATATCATTATTGATTATTAGTCCTGATATAATGATAATACGCAATACTGCACCTCTCTCTCTCAACTGCATGCAATTGCCTGGGTCAGTTGCGTGCCCGGGGGGGGGGGGATTAAAAAAGGTTTTGTACGGGGAGGCTCCGCCCCGAGCTCTTACCCCTTACCCTTTTATATACCATTTTGCCAGAAATTGTACCCCTTTCATATACTTATTAATGAAAAAAGGTACCCCTTTCATATACCTGAAAGTCATGGTATAGACTTAAAACATGATGTTTTCTTGTCATTTTCAAGTAGCGCTTAATAGATTGAAATAATACAGCCATAAATTGCATCTGTTTCGAAATATTTTGATTAAAAGCCCTTTCAAAAACCTAAATGACAGATTTCTATACCCTTTTGTATACCTAAACTTGTGAAATCCCTACCCTTTTATATACCTGAAGCCTGAAAAAGGTACCACTTTCGGGCGGAGCCTCCCGGTATAGGCCATTATAGGGACTACCCCCCGGGGTTGCGTGCTTGTCTTAGTTTTCTCTGAGTATGATTGTCCACTGGGCAACTGAACTTAAAAAGTCACTTACCTGGCAGGAAAATTGACTTATCCCGGTTGTCTGATGACACTTTATTTAAGCCATGTCAACAGGTCATTGCTATATTTGTTTTCTTCATGGTGAAGCTTCATGCTTGGTAATATCATGCCAAACTAAACTGATGCTGTTTTTCTGATGTACTTCATTTATTACCTTGGCTCTGCACATAAGTGGGGCTAAGCTTGTCTGTACACAAATAAGCTAGATACCTTATTGTTACTTATTTTCGCGGAACTTAATTTTTGCGATTTTTCGCGATTTTCGAAAAATTGTGAAATCAAAGACCCGCGAAAATTTATTTCAAGCGATTTCTATTGTACTTTTTATGTTAATTACGTATTTTTGACATAATCGCGAAAATTAAGTCCCGCGAAATATTCCCGTTCCATTTTCGCGAAATTAAGTTCCCGCGAAAATATGTAACAATAAGAGCTACATGTTGCTGTGCAGCAAATGTGACCCTCCACGGGAAAACAGTGAAAAAGGTGAACGCACGGGCACGCGTGACATGGCACGGCACGCTAAGCGTCTCACACATCGCACGGATATGCGCATATTTAATAGGTAAAACAAAGAATGGCACGGTTGATATTGTTTCGCATGCTAAAGCTTTTATCTAAGAGAAGTGTGCTATTTG
This sequence comes from Oculina patagonica, assembly GCF_052425735.1. Taxonomy (NCBI): domain Eukaryota; kingdom Metazoa; phylum Cnidaria; class Anthozoa; order Scleractinia; family Oculinidae; genus Oculina; species Oculina patagonica. The sequence continues at coordinate 12,249,925 of NC_135765.1, read as the reverse complement.
GCACGCTTAACGAGCGATATGACACGCGTGCGAAAGGACACGTGTGCGATATGGCACGCACGCGTGCGATAAGACACGCTTCCCAAACCAGCCTTCGTTTGTAACTTTTACATCCGTTTAACTTCTTATGGCACCAACGGGTCGAAGCTATCTAAAGAAAAACATGCTTTTCAATTTTTGTTATCATACTAAGACAAACAAGCTCGCATAACTTACGTACTTACCCGATGAACGTGCATAACAGTTAGCTAATTCCAGATCGTACGAGGCTTATGCATAAGAAGAAAATAAAACTTTGATTGAAACCACGATATTTAATTGTGCTTTAAAAATATAGATTGCTCGCAAGAATTCAGTTCATCGAAATCTGTTGATTGCAAGTAAACTTCGCAAGCGATTTGTAAACCCACGCAAAATTAAAGAACAATCGATCGCGAAGCTCGCTGCTTAATCTTCGCGCTCGATCGCTAGCTATTTCTAGTAGCTCGCCGCCCGAACTACACGCTCGATCGATCGCTTTTTTTTGTGTTCGTTCCACGGATTTAAAAGAATAAAGAGAGAATGCTTGCAGTCCATTAATCCCTTCCCGATTATCTGCCTTGGGCGGGAAGAGTAGTCATTTTCCCGTTTCCTGACCAGCCCATGCGCGGCCGCGAAACACTGGGACCAAGGACTATTTTGTCAACATGACGGGTCAGTCGGCGGGTGAAACGTAGCGACAACGTTTGTGACAATAAATTTGGCTTTAGTTTCTAACGTAAGCCTTCGCTGGTTTTATCTCCGATTTTCTGTCGTTTACTTTGAAATTGATACTCAATTAAAAAGCTCGGTTCGTCGAAAATCTGCGATTCAATGTTTACAAGTTTGTTTCGAAAGTCGGCTTATATGGCTGCCGCTACAACTATGCTTATTGAGCACCGACCTTGCAAAAGTTGTACGTGTGATAGTTTTACAAGACGAGAGAACGGTAAGTTAAACTTTTCTCTTGGACACGGCTAGCGTGTCATTTTGCACACTTTGCGTGCTATTTGACACGCTGGCGTGCCATTTCGCACAGTACAGTGCTCGACACGGAACATTGTTCGATAAGACACGCGCCTTTGTTTTTATCGTGCGATACTAACAAAAGAAAATTTTTAATTAGGCGTGCCTTCTGACACGCTGCTCGGAAGCCGGCGTGTCATTTTGCACACTGCCTATTGTTTAGCGTGCCATTTTGGCGTGCCCGTGCGTTCACCTTTTTCACTGTTTTCCCGTGGAGGGTCACAAATGATGTACATTTTTTGAAAATATTTCAAGTCCTGTTTCAAATGTTTTGTGGCAGAACTCTCCATTGGCCTGAAGGGCCGCAGAGTGGAGCCCCAAAACCATAGAAATAGGAGAATCATGTCTGCACAGAATGAACCAGGCACACATTCGATTTTTCACGGTCATCATGGCTAGTGGCATGGTAAGGCCTTCCAAGGGGTAAAAGTGACAAGCGACATGACCCTGAAAACTGGCGACATGGAACATTTTAAAAGCGACAAGCGACATCATTACAGCACTGAAATGCGACAGCGACACGAAGCGACAGCAAAACAATGGGGTAAAAAATGACAGCGACATTTACCGCTGTTAGCTAGGCGACATGGGTTCTCAGAAACATGCGACTGCAACACAGCTACCCCCCTTGGAAGGCCTCCATGGTGGGTATGTGTGCTCTAGGTTGGTATGTATGTATGTACAACGGCGTTGCGCAACATGGCAGCCATACATTAAGGTTAGCGTCAGCCTACACCTTTAATGTTGGACATCCATGTTATGGTCAATTGACAGCTGCCAAAACAAGGTATCTACTGACCAGTATCACATGACCATATCACAGGCTCACATGTAAAACTTGTTGAGGTCGCGTTTTTTTTTTTAATTGGAATGCTGGCCAGTTACAGGCTCAAGTCCTTTTTTTTTCCTGTCTTATGGTCAGTAAATTCAGATTTAAATAAAGGCAAAGTAAATAACCGAGGAGCTCTGCTTTTTGGCTTGGCTAAATCTATTTAATAGTGGTACAGACTTCTGAGAGGTTGTAGTGTAGGACTGGTGTGTTTGTACATCTACATGAGAGCTTTGCAAAATTTAATTATTTCAATGACTTAATATGTGTTTGTATGTTTTGTCAGTATAAAACAGGCCTTGGTATTAGTATTTGTGGTGGAACCGACAACCCTCATATTGATAATGACTTTGGAATTTACATCACACACATTTTCAAAGGAGGTGCTGCGGCTGAGGATGGCAGGCTTTGGTAAGTGAGCTGCTAATTTACACTCATCTTCAAAAAGTATTTGCTTAATATTCTGCTTCTTCTTATAAAGTCAGTGTTTATAATAGTAATGTCATCTTTGCATAATGTCACCACACATTACAGTACATCGTCATTTCAAGAGACAACAGAGAGGAAAATGAAAGTGTTTTCCATTTTATTGGGAAATAATGTGAGCTCACTCTTTGTGTAAGAGAAATCGCTTAGCCCTGGGTGATTTTTTTGTTTTTGTTTTTAATTTTTTGTTTTGACTGGTTGGCCAAAGACTAAGGAAAGAACAGCAAGCCACAGAGAATGAGTAGAACTGAGAAATCTTCCCTCATGCACTCCAGGCATTATATATTACACCTCTTGCAACAGGGGTACATGTACATTAATCCTTAGACAAGAGTCCAAGTGATTTAAAATGTTGGAAAGGATTAATTGTATTTGTTGCGGATTTTTTGCAGTGTGGGAGACTGCATTGTGGCAGTGAATGGTGTATCAACAGTGAATGTCTCTCTTCAGCAGGCTGTGGAAGCCTTCAAAGCTGCTAGCATGGTTGTCACACTGGTAAATACATGTATCTACTTTCATTAATTAAATTTAAGGAGCTAGTTCACACTACTTATGTTACATGCAGGTTTTCGTTTTACAATTGCTTTCTTCATTCTTCTTGTGGAAACAGACCGCCATTTTGTTTTCAAAGCATGTGCTTTCACTTGCATAAATTAGTTTTCCAAATATGGAAAGTAGTGCCCAGTTTTTCCCAAAGGAGGAGAGTTCGTTTTGTTGGAAAAATGACTATCAGTTGTAAAAGGGTTGTTGTTGATTTAGGAATAAAATATTTAAAAACTTTTAAGAGTATTTACATATTCTAGTGAATAAAATGACAATGTATGGCTCTCTTGAGATAACCTAATTCTTCCTCCAGAGTGAAGGAAATGCATTCTCAGAGGCCCAAATTTTAAAATTTTCTCGGGGAGCATGCCCCCGAACCCCCCTAGAAGGCCGATACTCCCTTCTCTGCCTTCTCCTAAACTTTCGCCGCCTACTCTGATTCTTATTGAAACCCTGTTCATGTTTGAAGGTGTATGTTATGTTTACAAACTTGATCTCAAGTAATTAATAATCAACAAAGCATACTTTTTATGAAATGCACAGTTTAAGACTGTTTAAATAGAATATTGCAGTTGTATTTTAGAAATGTGTAAATTTAAAAATCTTTCGAACATGATGCAACACTGTGTGCAGTGAATTAGAACTATGTCAACAGAGGACGTCAACTGCATTGTACAGTTTTAACTAGATGTACAATGTAACAAAAGAGCGAATTGAACGACTTGCGGACAGAGCCACTTTTAATTTTTTGAAAATTTAAGGTGCTTCTCAAACCGCTCTAGAAGAGAAAGTTTTTGTAACTTTGCAAAAAGTAGCATCTTAACACGCTGATCATTATTCCAAAATAAAAAAAGGTGGTCAGCGGACTCTTTTTTGAATTATAAGCACTTAAAAGAGAAAATTAAGGGTATTTTTAACAGGTTATACTGTTGCTATGGTAACAGTGACATCATGAAAATGACCAAAACTTATTCAGCAATGATTGGGCATTCGTTTGATACCATTTTTGTTGGGATAACTGATAAATGTTTGTAGCACTGACCCATCAAAGTATATAAGAGCTGGAAAGTACTGAAAACTGTTTTGAGCCTCCTTAACTAAGTTGCCCTTTGAACACACAAGAGGCCATCCAGATTGTCGAATCCACCTGTGCAGATAAAACGACTGTCACAGAAGACTCAACTACTACAACAACTACAACAACTTGACAAACTTTAACAACTGGTACCGACTAACTTACTTGACATTGTTACAGATCGAAATTGACCAATTACTATTGACAAACTTTACACAAGCCTTGCGGCAAATAACATCACGACAAAACTGACCAATCAGCTTCTTGCAGACCAGACTTATAACATGATCAACTGACAACAATTTTCACCTGACTCTGAAGATGACTTCTGCTCACAGGTTGTTGAAACATCAGTCACTAACAACAGTTCTTTTCAGAACTACTCTCACCTGGCTGATCACACTGCATGAACTACTGATACTCCTGGGTTCAAACCATTTACTTATGTTAAATGTAACTGTTTGATTTTTTTGAACCATTAGACATTAAAGAGAGAGAAACCTAAACCAGTCACTGGAAAACAGCACACCGAAGAAATACGTGTAATATTGACAAAAGGAAGAGAGGGTAAGACAAAAACTACAATTAATTTTTTCCAACCATACTTGGCCGATGCTTTGTGTACTAACAAAAAACTTAATTTTAGTTTCTTCTTTGAATCCAAAATGTGACTTTGTTGTGAAAAGTGTTTAGCATGTGCATGTGACAGAGGTTGTTAATAATCTCACCTAAGAACAGTAGAGGCAGTTGTTATTCTGCCTGTCAATCAGTGGAATTCCCTTGCCTATGGTGATAGTTTCCAGTTTTCAGAACAACTGCCATTGATGCTTCCTCTTTCTATTATTGCCCCCACATGGTTTTGGCCCAGAGGCCAAAACCGACGAGGCATACTTGAAGTCCCCACATGCAATTAAAATCCGTACTCGGTACAGAAATTTCTCAAATTTGCCCAAAGTGGGCGCTCAAAGTGGTATCGGGAGTTGTGCAGAATGCCCGCGAGTGGGTATCGGGAGATGTGATAAATAACTGTACGGTGATTGGTCAATGTTGAATAAGATGAATGGATCATGAGTGAGGATATTCTAGTTGCTGTGGAGCAAGCACAGCGAACTGAGCAGCAATTTATAATCAGAATATATAATAAATGGAGACAAAATCGTTGTTAGCCTTGCTTTAAGCAGACCACAATGCTTTGCACTGGGCGCCCATGGTAGAGCCTCATTTTCAGCAGACCAGAATGCTTTGCGCTGTGGTAGAGCCTCGCTTTCAGTGGACCATAATGCTCTACGATGTGGTAGAGCCTCGCTTTCAGTGGACCAGGATGCACTCCGCATTGGTTGAGCCTCACTTTGAGCCAAGTACAACAACAAGGACAGACTGGACTGTCATTCTTGTTTTGACCTCTGTTTTTGATGCCACAGTCTCCAGGGGTTGTGCATGATAACTATTTAATAGGAATATTTTATATGATGGCAATAAGGTTGATAATGAATGTTTGAGTTGGCCATAAACAAGTTACACTGTAAGCTTAAAAGTGCCGTTTCTGATGGTACTGTCGCCTGTCATTACGCTAGATAATTTTCGCAGTTCGGATCTTTAAGCGGATGAGCATGTCTAACAAAAAACAGTCGCACTAAATATTCTACACTGTATATAGTGTATGATAAGGTCGTATAGTGTGATCGTCCGGGTGAGAGTACCGGTAGTTCTGAGAAGAACTGTTCTTGGTGACTGACGTTTCGACAACCTGAGCAGAAGCCATCTGCAGAGTCAAGGATGACTTCTGCTCAGGTTGTCGAAACGTCAGTCACCAACAACAGTTCTTCTCAGAACTTCTCTCACCCAGATGATCACACTATACATGTACGACCTACTGATATTTCTGGGTTCAAACCATTTACTTTTTCTGATTTAGCAGAAAGCTAATACAATGTACTGTTTGAAATTTCCAAGCTTTTGTTTATAAATCTTGACCATACTCACTCAGTAGGAGGCTATGGAATTTGGGGCTTTTTTATTCCTCTTGTTTCGAAAAGTTTGGAGAGGAACTTTAAGATCTACAGTGTATCAAAAACACTAATTAAAAAAAATGATTTATATAACCATTAAAGTCATTAGTGCAATCCCTTTACCATAAACAAGCATGAGGCTATAAAAAATTTACCAACCAGTTGCTTCTTTCAAGGAAAAAGCTTTTGAATTTCTGTTGCGGACATTACGTAATGTCCGCAATGTTGAGGCATTTGTTAGGCCGCAAAATGTAATACTAATGCAAAATGTAATAATAATCGCCACAAAATGTAATAATAACGCAAAATGTAATAAAATTGACGCAAAATGTAATAAAGTTGTCAACGCAAAATGTAATAACTTTTTAACGCATTATGTAATAACACAAAATGTGATAACTCTAAATTGTATCTCAGATACATTAACGTTTTGTTGGTTTTACGCGAGTTTAAGATTATAGCTGTACATGCAACTGCTTTGCCTTGAAGTTGTTTACAGTGTTTCTTTTATTTTCCAAATTTACTGCAAGAGCATAGGCCATAGTATTGCAAAACTGTCCAATTACAATAGTCCAGGCATTTTGTAATCAGACGTGCTACTAATTGCAACAGAAGCTTTCTCAACGTAAACTAGTTAGAAATAACCTATACAATAACATACTAAAAGTCTCTAAAGATTCAAGCGTGGGAACACCTCCAAATACGATCAACGTCTAACTCGCTTTCTGCTGCAACATGCAAACGAGGCTATAAACAGGAAGTTGCTGTTTACGGCTGTTTTATTGGTATAAATCATGCCTTTTCTTTAAAAATAAGAACATAAAAGAGCAATTTTAAAATGCTGAGTTATTCAAAAGTTTACAGTAGCCAAGACACGTTTATCAGTTATCTTCACGCTAGAGATAAGGTGCGGTTACACGTGGCACTTTTACCGTGGGAAATTGCCCTGTTACCACGGGAAACTGTATTTGGTAGTGTAACCGACGTTTCCCGAGGTAAATTTCCCGTGTTTAATATCCATGGATACGTCAAAAAGATCACACAAAGCGCCCGTGACATTTACCGTGGTAAGTTGCAATGGTGTTTTGATGCCCAAGGTACAAGAGCCAATCACGATGCTCCGTTTGACAGCAACATGTAACCGCAAAGTTTTTTCGCAGCTTTCATTCGCGCCTAATGACAGGCAAGAAAAAGAAACCAGGGAGTGTGGCCTGCTCCCAGCTCGCTTTGTTTCTCAGCTTGCTTCGCTTGCCGATTTATTTTTCACCCTGTTCCACTTAGGAGCCTGTTTGCTAAATTAAATTTACCTGATCATTAATCTTTCAGAATTTTTCCGATAATTTTGCTTTGTTTTGTTTATTCACTTGAGAAGAAATTAGGGGTTTTAGGGTTAAGGGATAACTCACAAAATTATTTCAAGGATAAGGCATAAATGTTTCAAAAATTATAGGGATAACAACTCAACTTTAGGGATAATGAAATTCATGATCAGATAAATAGGGATAAGAGCTTTGGTAATTATGGTGATAAGGAATAACTGCCTTCAAAATTATTGGTATAAGGGATAATGTAAACCCCCTAAAAAGGCCTCAAAAGACAAGGCTAGAAACCATGAAATATTATATGTCAGCACATCATGAAAATAATTATTTTTTGGAAAACACCAGCTACCAGCGAGTGTTTTTTTAATCTCTGAATTATCGCAAAAATGTCCCAAACAGAAAACTGATTTTCAACCAATTGAGCAAAAAGAAAAGCCAAAGGGGGGGGGGGGGAGGGGGGGGTGGGGAGGCTGCAGTGTCAACTAAGATAAGTGTCAAATATTAAGAACAACTACAACAACTTTATTCACACCCTTAATTAAATTAAATTTGCAATACAGACAAGAATAAAAATAAAATAAAGTGCATGGCTGCCCAAAATAACCACTATTGCCAAATAAGATTGGGCAGCCATCCTCAGTGTTTATTACAATAATTTTTAAAAGGGTCAGGTGTACTAAAGATTTAGATAACAAATACAACAACACACAAACAAAATCTAAGTTTACTTAAGAAATTTAGTGTAAAAAGGTGGAAAATAAAGTATATGGACAGATTAACTAACAGAAGAAATTACACTGGACGAAAAAATGGATTTACTCAAGTTTGAAAGTTGAGCAAATATGATGCAAATTTGGGCATCTATCTTTGCACTAAATTTGCTCAAGCTGTAAAGTCCATGTAAACACAAATATTTGCACCTGATGATTTTTTGTGCAAATGTGACGCAAAGATGACATTTGCTCCTTATTTACCGTACAATTGCTCGCAAGGCAAATTTTTAACTTCCATATTCATTTGTTAAATATTTGCCTTCTGTGTATAAATTACATGTTTACTTCTTAATACAAATTCAAGTAAACACTGTGCAAATTAAATTGTTCGCACTAGGTTTACATCACATTTGCGCGAGATACAAATAAGCACCTTTACTGTCAATTTTCTCGGATTTGCCATAGACGCAAACGTTTAGATTTGTTATAGGTGTGCGCCTGTGTCAAAGGAATAGTTTTGCCTCAATTGCGCTCACATTTTCCAGAGAGCGAATATGTGAATTTACCAAATTTTTTCTACTGAGGCAAAAATTCAAATTCAGTTCACTTCAACTTTCCTAAAAATTTGCTCTCTTTGGAAGAACAGTCTGTTTCAATAATTCGTATTTCCACTTCCCAAGCTAGCCTGCGAAAAGCAAAGTACGGGCAGCGATGAGTGGCGGCTATATTCACAGGTTGGCTTTAACATTTTCAATTATTCATCACGCGTAGATAACACTCCGACCACAAACAAGGATATGCCTATAGTCTTGAAATCATCATTCCCCAACCATGAAAACGTGACGAAATAACACGCTTGAGTTATGGCTCATATCCCACTATCCGCGGCGGGAGAGCGATATACAGTATACTAGTAGTAATCAGAGATTAGAGGAGTGCGTTCGACCAAGAGGTTAAATAGACCCTAGGAAGGCAGGCAGTGACAAAAAAACGATATGGTCGGTCTACAAATAGTATGCCTTATACCAAAGTTTGTTAATATGCATATACCTCACTAAACGCGAGGAGGATAAGTGTGAGAAAGATTGTGCGACAAGCCAAAAAAACATAGAGTGAATGAAATATTATGTACACAAAAATAATTATTTATTTCACTTGATTTGTTATCGTTTGTCACTAAAAGAGATTTAAACTTCCACAAAACCGTGGAAATAGTTTCACTTCGATTTAAAATTCCACAAAGTACTTAAAAAATACAGACAAAATTCGCACAGTAGCCCACTACACTCAAAATTGCAACATTCAATGTAAAACGTTCAATGTTCGCTTTTCCCGGCCGAGATTTGCCCCTGCAAAAATTAAGCGGGGAAGGCTAATCGTGTGTCCATTCATCTGCGCGCGCATTAAGGTTTGATTCATTCCGCATAACAGTACACAGGCATACCAACTCAAAAGACACAGAACACAAAAACAAAATTAGGCTTGCGCTCTCCTTCATCGAACGCAATTACTACAGTGAAAGCTCTTCAAGCAGACCCTATAATAGGTGGTCATGCATCTTTAGTTATGGCTACAATGGCATAACCGTACCTGTTTTTGAAATGTTAGTTTTTGAAAAAAATCATTTCTGTAAGCAGGCTGTTATGGTTTTGAATACTTTTGTGTGTCTCATGGTTGGCCATTTACAGGAGCTTTGATGGTTGACAGCTTACAGCCATTTTCATTATTTAGACAGAAAATTGATCGTTGGGTGCTTTTCTCCACCCCTGGCCATCACCATCAAGCTAATCTCACTTGTTTCTTTGGATCTTATTTTGGGTAGGGCGCTCTTTGATCTATATTCTAGTAGTTATCATAGATAAGCGGAGTGCTTTCGAGTCAATTTTGTGTTAAATGTATCAAAAATTTAATTCACACATGATGGAATGGCGCAACAGCTGAATGCAAACAATCAGTTCATGTGTGTATTGCCATTAAATTGAGGTCGATAACTTAAAAGCAAGGCATTTATGCTAACTCCAAAATTCCTCATGTTATACGCAGGACACCCAAAATGTGTACAAAGCACAACACGGAATTAGAAACGCGTTCTCCTTCGTCGAACGCAAAAATACTACCCCTGATAATGCCAGGTGCCCCTGAATACTAGATTCAAACAGGACAACAACAAAACTGCTAGACAAAGGCCCAGCAGTTAGCTCAGTTATATTTCACCTCCATAAAGTAACCACTGCTTGAAAGTGGAAAAAGGGATTTCAAAAAAGGTTCTATTACGGCAGAAGCATATCATCTACTCAAGGTGATGAGCTTCTGATTACAGTCATTTATAACACTCATGAAGAAAGTGGAAAGCTGAATACAACAATAACCTTTAAATTGTTCAACAATTCGTTTTCATTATTTTAACTGATAGATTTGATCATTTCAAGAAATAATAAGAAATTCTTGATTATTCTTATTCTTGGTTGACACCTTTGGGCTAAAAAACATGGTTACATCAGTAAATCCTCAACTGGCTTTTGTTTATGTCTTCTATAAACAAAAAAGGGTTCTGGATGTTTTGTCCTTCAAGAAAATAATGAACATTGATAATTGCTTGCTTATTTGTTAAACATGATTGATATATTTACATTGTCATATAGTTTTCACTGACTGCCGAAAGACGACCACATCTTGACAGTGGGCTTCCTAAAAACGACCACATTTTGAAAACCCAAAAGTGAAAACTATATAACAAAGATGACTGGTCTTTCCTTTAGTGAAATTCTTTTGAAATTGTGACTAAATGTTATTCAAGCATCCACAAAGAGCCGGAATGGAAGGTTCTATCATTAACCTGTGAAAAAGGAATCTTGTTTACTGATGTAACCATGGGGGAAAACAGGGTTTGTTAAAAACTTCAACGATAGATATTTGTTGAATTGCTCGCAGCAAATGACATGCCTGGCTGTATAAACATGTAGCATTGACCTCACATCCCAGTAGCAATGGTTGGCCATTCAGATAGACTGACTTTTTGGTTCTTTGACATGACCGCTAAGGTGACTTCTGTTTATATCTGTAATCGGTTTGTCAGCAGAAACCCTAGCATCTTTATTATGGCTGAGCTGGATACTTGGTGCCTGTTCATTTTCATTCATCAAATGATTGTGTTTCATCTGTTGCCAAGGCTGAATAAAATAACAATAAGACACTTGATATCAAGTTAAAGCCGTTTTTTAGATCTCTTGTTTATTAAATGTCAAGCATGTACTGCTAGACAAATACAAAAACAACTGAAAAGATTCTGTTCATTTTGAAAACCTAGCCAAAAATGCAAAGGACTGGTAATGATAGCCTTATTTGGCATGTTATCTGGTAATGGACTTTGTCTAATGAACCACATATTAAATCCAACATATTCAGTATTGACCACTGCTAGACAAATTATCATCTACTGCAGGACAAAAATTAAAGGAAAAGAAATTGGATTCTTATTATTTTCTGTGACTGTTTTTCTTTTTTCTGAGATTTTTTTGCCTCACTAAAAGACTATGGGCCTGATTACATGAGCCAGACTGGCCCGGTCAGCGGGGCTGGCTCGGTTTGTCGAAACCTCGTCACGTCTGTTAAACGCAACAAAAATCAACTTCGCGATTACATGACAACCCAGTTAGCCAAGATCCCGGTATCACGATGCTGGGATCCCAGCTAGCCAGGCTGAAAATTTTCCACGTAATCGCGTTCACTGGGCCAGCCCGGCTAAACGGGCCAGCATTAAATTCCTCACTAAAAGACTATGGGATTGGGATTACCTGAGCCGGGCTGGCTCCGTTTGCGGAGATCTCGGCACGCCTGTTAAACGCAACAAAAATCAACTTTGCGATTACATGACAACCGGGCCAGCCGGTTAGCCGAGATCCCGGTATCGCGATGCCTGACGTGGCATGCGACATGAATTACGTGCGCAGTAAGGATTTGCATAAACAATAAGTGTCAATGTCCTTAAATTGTGCAGTTCTAGAAAATATCCATAGTCATTTAAAATTCTTAAGGGGGGGGGGGGGGGGGGGGAAAGGCCTCAAAAGCCAAACTATTTAACAAAAAGCTTTCAGGTTCTAACAAATCCCCACCTTGTCATCGGGTGAGAGAGGGGGGTGGGGGTTAAATTGACTCCTGCATTGAGTCTTATGGCCTGTTTACACAGAGCGAGGGTGCTCCGGCTAAGAAGGGATGAACATAGATGCCTTAACATGCAGAATTCACAGCCCTTCTATCCAAGTTGAGACAGGGTAATTGAAATGTGCCCAGTCACATGCATGGGAAAACCATGTACAGCTGTAGCTCCAAATGATTGATGTAAAAAATGACTTTTTAATGAATAATAAGGCCATCTTCAAACCTGTTTTTACTTTGATGTACAAGCTCTTAGAAATTTACAGCCTCCATTTTTGGGGAATCTAATCGTAATTCGACAGTCTTAAGTCACCAAATTGAAATCAAATTTGTTGTTTTGTGGATAAGAATAATTTTTCCAATGAAAAAAGCTGTTGCTCAAAGAAATTATTTCCACTTAGAAAATAAAACTAATTTGATATAATTTGATCAAAATTTAAAAGCACTGTTTGGGTCCAATATTTATACATTTTATGCCATTAACTTCAAATTTAATTTAATAACATGTGTGAAGACCTTTCTTGGCAAGCCAGGATAGCTTGTGCATAACCGTTTACATGGCAACACAATATCCCACCTAGAAGGGTACCCCGGATGTACGAGTAGACCAAGTGCCTTAGCAAGGCAGGTTTCCCGCTTATCATGTAAGCACTTCGATGTCTTTTAAGAAATGTATGAAGTGTAGCTAAGTTTAATAACCATGTAATGACGTTAGCCTAGGCACCCACACTTCATGTAAACAGGCCCATAAGCTTAAGCTGGTTTTGACTATAGGTCGATTTTTTTTGCAAAATACAGGGTCGTACCTAGAGGGGAGGCACTTGGGAGGAGGGGGCAGTTCCCCCCCCCCCGACAGGAAACTAAATTTCTAACATAGTGTATGATTTTGCTGGGCTATTTTTAAGCTATGTTGGAGTTTGCCCCCGCAACGGAGTTAAGCGGAATTTGCTCCCGCAGACACAAAGTTCTAGGTACGGCACTGAAATAGCCAGTGGTAAGTCAATCATGAGCCAATTGTTGTCAACCTTTGCAACCGGTGCACATTCTGAAGAGATTGTATAAAAGGCGTCATAAAAAAACATTTAGATGATTTCTATAAGACTTGCCTGTTCATGACGATGTTAAGTTAGCCATTTTGCGTAGTACTTTCTCACAAGATAGAGCAATCATCCGGTTTTTGCTGTCAAATCTTCCGAGGTCGTCGCTTGATCGTCATCAAGTGCTTTTCTTCTTTTTTCGAAGACCTAGCCTCTCTTTTCGTTTTCTCCTTTCGTCTTACATCCTCACCCTTTCCTCGGGTGTATTCTTTCTCCAAAAAGATTCACGTTTATTCCGATTTTTTTCCGCTGGATGCCGAAATAATTTTTCGCGTTGACTAGCGTTAAAAATTCCCGCGCATCGATGCATCCAAGTCTTCCCGGCAAAATCGAGTCAGTGGTACGGCTTCACGATAATTGACTACTTCACTTATAGAACACGAGATGTACCAGTTCGTCACCAGGTTCTCCCGTTTTGCTACGTCATTATGCTGTTTAAGCCAATGAAAGTGTCAATGGTTGTCACCTGGTGAGTATTAACCCATTCAAACTTCGAGCGGAACGCCAGTTACTGTAATTTATCCAGCAGTTCGTCGCTTTTTACTAGTTCCTCCTTAAAATTATGGCTAGAAAAACATCAAACCAAACAGCCAATAGAAGAGTAGACGGGACTTTGAACTTGAGGGATGAAAACGGTAGTCGAACAAGTACGCCTCGAGCTTCGCGATCTCTAATTCCAGCGCGAACAGACCAACCGCCATAGCGAGTGAGTCACGAACAAGAGCTAGCCCATCTTTCACTGACAGGCTGGTATAAGCTGTTATCGAGGCATAAAATTGTAAGTAGGGTCAATCTGCCTAACAAACATTCTTACATTCTTCTGAAATAGAGCTTTTAACTTTGCTAATTGGTTGTAATTTATCCTGGTAAATATAAACTTGAGTTTAGACTGTAGGTCTGTAATCATTCAGACATGTGATTGCAAAAGTCAGGTATAATGAAGCAGAAGCCTTGTTTGCTTTTCGCTTCATATAGCTTATCAGTATAGCAAGCATAGATACATACATGCATACATACTTTATTTGATAAGTAGGTTGGGTAAAAGACAGCCAAAGGGCTGATGTGGACCTACTATACTAAAAATTAAGAATTACATTTGTAAAAATTTTACATTTATAAATTTAGAACTAGTACATGTATATACAAATAAGTCAGAATTTACTAATACTAACGTGAACAGAAGAGAAATTTACATACATAACGATGTATCTTCGGTGTAATATTCCAATATAATTCTATTTCATCTTTAGACTGAGATGACAAACAGTTAAGAATTTAATACTGAAGGATGGTGCATTAGCATTTACATGCACTGTCACATGAAAAATACAAAACAAATATAGTTTAAACAATCTACTGGGCATTTTTATCAATAATAACAACCTACCTGCTAATGCAATGAATGGAGAGTTTCTCACCCAAACCAGGCCTGCTAACACAAATATAATGAACAGCAATCATGACAATGCCCAATTCCCTCTATGGCACACGCCTGCAGGGAATCATTGTACCTGTATTCATCGAAACACGTGACTTTATAGCAACAATGAATACATCTACTGTGATTCCCTGCAGGCGCGCATCATAGAGAGATCGGCCATTGGAATCTATTAGTTTGCAAAGAAGCCTAACTTATCAAGTGTTTAGCACCATCTTTGAAAGACTGCCTGAAAGCTAGCAGGGATCTATGCCTACTCCCATGACAGTTTCATCTTTGTTTTTTGGTTATTTTCATGTGCAAATGTACCATCCTTCAGAAGTCTAAACTGAGCTGCCTGTTTGTCACCTCAGGCAGAAGATGAAATAGAATTAACTCAAAATATTTTTATAACATCAACCATTTATTGCATTTTATTCCTCTATTGTAGACACAATGTGTTTGCTTGGTTTTACATTTATCCTCTATTTCGTACATGTAAAACTATCAGCGGGTAATGGATTACAGCAATGAAACTTTCAGGAGGGCAAAGGTGTTCAAAGGCATCGCAGATCAGAGAATTCTCCAGCTAAATTTCAAAGGCCTGTACTTATTTTTTTTATTCAAATGCAGAGCCTTTAAAAAATCATTTTCCAGTTACTTTACACTGTTCACCTGCTATTAAACAATTTTTGATGAAAACCCTGGGAGGGAAGCCTGCAGGACGTGTCACAAAACCTCAGTATAGTCTGTTTGTGATTAAACGCAACTGAAAAGCTTGTTTCGATATCCCGCAGGTGTGCAAGGATCTGTGTATTCATTTCTGATTGACGTAACAGACAATTTCTCTCCAAGCGCACAAAGCAAGCTAAGGAGACTGCTAGCGAAGGTGTGCACCTTGACTGCTAGGAAGACTTCAGTCAAAGCTGTAAAAGAAGCGGTTTGAAATTAATCATCTTCGAAATAAACAAGAAGCTTGCTGCAGGAATTTTTTGGAGGTCACAATGCATTCTTGAATTGCCAACAGGCTATGGCAAATCATTGATTTTCCACTTTTTCCGATTGATAATTACAATAACGTCTTTTAATACTGTCTACTGTCCATCTCAGACTCTTGATTTAGGCGAGTACGTTGAACTGTTTTCATCCCGTCTTTTGAAATAATTTTTTTTTTTTGCTTAGAAAGTCTTGCGAGACCAGTTGTAAGTTTGATTTTGTCCAATGAAAAAGCATGTTTGAAAGTAATATGAAACTAGCCAATCAGAAGTGAATACACAGATCCTTGCAAACCTGGGGTATATCGGAGCAAGCTTTTCGGCTGCGTTTCGCAGATGGACTCTACCAGGGTTTTATTTGTCTGCAACGCAGGCTATGGGAGGGGGGTCATATCTGTCAAGAATCCCTTAGAGGGGAGGGTATGGATATTGCTGGAACCACAAATTGCATACTGAGGCTTTTCAGAGGAGAGAAAACAGGTTTTTTGGTCACTCTTAACCTAAATAATCCTGAAAGCTCATTTACCGGTATTCCTTTTGCAATACAAAGACTATTGCTTTTTTTGCCTGGGCAGGTACACAAATCAATATGCTTAAACATTTAATATATTTATTCTGCTAGATTCAAGGAACCTGAAAACAAGATTTTCAACCAGCAAATTTCAGCTGGTGTACAAAGAACCGACGAAGGAAATGCCAGTTAGCACCATACACATGTAAAAGGTAAACCCCTAATTCTTTCTTCTTACTCACAAAATAATGTACATTATCAATTGTTTGGTTTGAAGTATTCAAAAAGTAGTTGCAGAACATAGTCTAATTCTTTGGTTTAAAAATTTTAATTTAACCAGTATAATTTTAATTGCCTTTGTTGAGTAGGCATGATTACTGAACACACTGATAAATTTGAAATCTGAAACAACAGTTTGTGGTGTTTATTCAGTGACATCCTAAAAGTTTTATGAACATGGATTAAGCTCTTGAGAACTCCAACCACAGATGTCTCCGTAGATAACCCTCACCTGCTATTTATTTTTTGACATAAATGTTGTGCACAACTGTACATGTACTTTTTCCGTAACCTTCTTCCTAAGTCTTTCTCCTTCCAATTTTTGTTTAGAATAGTTTATTACAAACACTCATACATCTTTTGAATAGTATATAGTGTTAATTTAATCTAAGAATATGTCTCTTTGCAATGTTTGAACAAGACTTAATATTTTTTGATTATTATTATTTTGTAGCTGCTATCATGGGTGACAATTTCCATACAAAGTATAGGCAAAGTGTCATTAACTCAGGAAATGCAGTCAAAATCTCTCAAAGTAGCAGAGGGTCCGAAGCCGTCTTAATATGGTAAATGTTTTTTTTTTTTTTACCATTCAACAGTTTTCTAGAATTTTGTATTATTAAATGCAATTAGTGTATGTGAATACAAAATGTAATTTTAATATTCAGAGTCTATTTAGATATGGATGCAGGCAGAAGGTTCTTACATGAAAACACAAAAAAAATCAACAAGAAGATTACACACAACACTGTGTGCATGTACAATGTACATGTATTTTGGTTACGTTATTTATAAAAATACATTGTAGCTGTTCAAATTCTAGCTGCTACAACAACAGCATGCATAATATTTTGTGTGCATTCACATGTTTACTGTCTCTAAATAGATTCTTAAACATTTCTGTTTATAAATAGACTTAAAAGGACCCTAGTCAGCCTCTGCCATTTTCGATGCAATCAAATTATGAAAACTATATGGGGAATTGTTGTTTATTGTATTACAGACTGTATTTTGTGTTGCTTGAAGTCTTTTTAATTATCTGGGCAGTTTCAGAGTGATATTTTTTATATAGTCGTGCTCCATGTAAGATATACATGTAATTCCGAAACTCCCGTATGTAAACAAAAAAAAAAAGTTGTGGCTGAATATGGTCCTTTGAGTAGTAGTGGTGTTTACTTTGGTACTGTATAACTATTCTTTTAAGCACACATTTTATTGCCAATTTGTGACTCAATTTAAGTGATGTCAATGATAAATAATTTTTTCTTTATTTTTCATACACAGAAAAAGAGGCAAAGAGTAAAGGATTTAGAGCAGTCCACATTGTAACAGTAAAGGAAAAAGATCACTACCAGAAATTCATGACTGGTGCCTTATGCCCTCCTTTTGTTTAATAATGGGGTGCATCACTGCATTTCTAAAGGAAAAAAAATAAAATCTCATACTATTTTGTTTTAAGCTTTTGGAGAACTTTAATTTGTTTGAAATGGAAATTTCAACTATTGAGTGGTGATTATTACAGTAATGTATTCCTAAAAGCTGCATGTACTTGATTTCAGAATGCTTTCTTTTTTTAATGTTTAGTTGTCTTTTTATGCAAAAACCTCATTTTTGTGAACAAGCTACTGTAAGTTAGGCTCTTCATGCTGTCATTGATCTTTCAAATGTGCATTGAACTGTCTGTGACATTGGCTGATTTATGTTAACCAAATGTTCCGGACATACACTAAAACAGTTTACTGATCATAATTATAATATTTCTTATGTAGATGTTTGCGGTAGTTTTATAGTTATTGCTTTAAATGTTTAGTTGTTTGCCTTCTGACAAGATTTAAAGATACTCACATGTACAAGTACAATATTTTATTCATTTGACAGTTATGAACAGTCAATCAAGAACATTCAGTATGGTAGGCATACTCATGCTTACTGTTCTAAAAAAGTTTTAAGCTGCTTACCATGTGAGAATAGTTATTGATTTTAAGTTAGTGATGACCTGTAAAGAAATAGAAAGCATTTTATATGCCCTTTTTAAGACTTTCAAAGTGCTTAGCTGTTTTTTTTTTTTTTCTTTTACTTCTATTTCAAGATATTTATTATATTTCTTTTGATTACATGGTGCCATGGGACAATGTTGAAATAAATAATTACATAGAGCTTGAAATGTGTGCATGCATTTTGTTTTGTTTATTTTATTCCTCCTCTGTTTTCCATTTTCATTTTTCATTATACAAGTAATTGGGAAGAGGGGAAATTTGCTTGTTTGGCACAACGTTTTAAATGCTTGTTCAAACAAAGGCTTTCATGATCAGTGAATGTTCACTGGCACTTTTTTTTGTAAAGAGCATGTAAAGACTAGGCAAATTTACTATTTTGTCCTCCCTTCTTTTCTTGCAAATACTGGCCAAATATGGCATTTGACTATATAGCAAACATAACCAAACGAAAGCAAATATGAGGCAAATTTATATATTTGCCTGCTATTTACTGCGAAAGTAAAATTGAATTTTGTTCGTATTTGTCACGCTATGGTAAATGTGTGCAAACATCAAGTTTATTTCATGTCCAAATATCATCAAAGCGAAGTAAACATCATTTTTGTAAGAATTTGCTATCAATGTAAATGCGGAGCAAAGACGATATTTACTGGATATTTGCTTTACTTGTAATATTACAGTAAACACAAAGTTTGACTTGCGTGCAAATATGATCAAAGCAAAGCAAATGTGATATTTTGCAACATATTTGCTACACGTGTAAATCCAACTTCTCGTCTAGTAAATTTAACTATTTACTTCACCTTTACTACAACAGAAAAGCTGTCGCAAATGTTTAATTTATCTTTACATTTGCTACCGGTATGAAAACATAGAGTAAATGCGGTATTTACCTTCTTTGCCTTGTGTGCAAATATAATGCAATCATGGTATTTGTATCTGAGCAAATATGAGCAGTGACGTTCAAATATGGTATTTACTTCATATTTGCTACGATTTTGCTATGGTTGTAAATCCGTTTTTTCGTGCAGTGAAAGGAATTGAAAATTAGAGTTATAAATACAGTTCAGTTAATAGCTTGCAATAATGCTTGATTTAAACTTTTTCTCCAGTGTGTGAGAAATGCCCAGGAATGCTTGCAACAATGAAAATGACAAATTTGGCAAAATTTCGCCAAAATCAAACATTTGAGAGACTTAGCTCGAGAGGAGGGTACCACGACAGTGGGGAATTAGATGAAAACGATGAAATTGACGAATTTGGCGACATTTCACCAAAGTTGAACATTTGAGGGACCAAGTTCGAGAGGAGGGTACCGCAAGAACAGCGAATTTAATGAAAATGATGAATTTGACGAAAATGACAAATTTGGCGAAATTTCGCCAAAGTCAAACATTTGAGAGACTTAGCTGGAGAGGAGGGTACCGCAAAAGTGGCGAATTCGATGAAAACGAGGAATTTCCACCAACATCTGGGCTAATAGCCTGTTCCAAGCATTTGGTTAATTGGGGCACAGTGCGAAAGACAGGATTAGTGCAAAGAATGACAATGGAAAAACCTTGTCTTTTTTTCACTCACCGCTCTTTTTGCCACTCCCAAACGAACTGAACGCCTTGAACAGGCTACTAGGTTTGTTAATTTTAGTGTATCAGAGTACTGTGCTGCATGTTTATCTTTTTGTAGGCCTTGGTTTTCTTATTGCCGGCGGCAAGAAAAATCATCATGTGCCCAATGATGACAGCATTTACATCACCGAGATATATGATGGAGTAGCTCAGCAGGACGGCAGGTTACAAGTGGGTGATAAGATCATCAGGGTGAGTGGTTCATTCTATTTCCTTTGAGATTTCTACTGTCATTTTTTGGAACAATTACAGTGACAAGCTCTATGAGACTTTCTGGTACAAAGATTTGCTAGTTTACTGTCAGTTTCTCAGAAGAAAAATTACAATGTATTTGTGTTTTCTATAGTGGGAGGCGTAAGCCTAATGGCTAACACACTCCATTTCGGACTCAGGGGTCTGCGATTAAAACATGGCCAGGGTCACTGCGTCGTGTTCTAGGGCAAGAAGCTTTACTCTCACAGTGCCTCTCTCCACCCAGGTGTATAAATGGTTACTCACAGTGGCATTAATTGTTAGGACAACCTGACAGAATGTTGGGGAGTAACTTGCGATGGACTAGCATCCCATCCAGAAGGGAGAAAAGTACTCCTAGTCGCTTCATTGTACAGAAATTGGACGTGTTACAGATTCACCATCTCATTACTTCCTCTATCACTACGTTTGAAACAGACTTAATCATTAGTTTCTCCAATTCACTGCAGGTTAATGATACATCATTAGAAGGTGTCACCCTTGAAGATGCTTTTGCCACTATAAAGAAAACTGAGAATGAAGTAGTGATCATCGTAACCAGAGTGGGTATGATGTATGCTGACTCAGGGACACCTCCTCTTCTATATCAAGAAGCAGTCAAGTCCAGTAAGTGTTACACCAATGTACGGCCATACAGTTGAACATTCGCCAACACTCGCCTCCCATAAGCAAACACTTTTTGTCATGGTCCCATACAACTATGTACAAAGATTGTTCCAAAGGTTGTCAGTTTACAGGAGGTTAGATTGTGGTAGCAAGAATCTTCAGTTACAGTCATAATCTTGCTTTATGGTTACCTGCAACGGGCACTGCATTATTAAACTGGTTAAACAGTGATTTTGAAACATGTGTAATGAAAGTTATACACAGGGTTAGTACGGGTACTGGAAAACCTGGAAAGTCCTGGAATTTTATTGTGGCACTTTCCAGGACTTCCTGGTCCTGGAAAGTCCTGGAAATCTGTTAAAAGCAAGTACAGTTATTGTAACAACTGAATTCTCAGAACTAACACTATAAGAAATGTACAGACAGTAAGGAGAAATAATATTGCAATCTTGGGAGTGAAAGAATCACATGTTTAAGAAATAGACAATTTGTGCAGATGCAAGTCTGATTTATACAAGAGATTTTAAGTTTTCTTAAACTCACTCTGGGTGTTTTTTTTTTGAGTTTGTGTTGAAATAAATGAGCAGTTGTCTATTTGTTATATAAAATATAACGCTAGAAAGGTAACTTGACATCATACATGTAGCTATCCAATTATAGAATGTGTGGTCTGCAACTAAGCTTTGTAAACAGTAATGTGGACAAGAATTACAAATGACCAATGTACATGTACATTTCATGGCAGGTCCACCTCCCCCACCATCTCCTCCTAAGGATGAGAAACCAACGGTAGTATTAAACCCCCCACCACAGGTCCACCAAACAAGCAGTTTGCCAAGAAAACCACAAGCGCCTGCAGAGGATGACGGCTTTTCGAGGTAAGAACAGAAATGGGCTACAATTGTATGCAATGTCGCAGCACTATTATTATAAATCAAACTGAAAGTAAAAGAATTTAAAAAAACGACAATAACCCGGGAATGTCCACCCGAAGCAAAGAAAACTTCTTTGACCTTGGTGGGATTCGAATTCACGAGACCAGATGGGAGTATGTTATAGTAATAAAAAAATTGGACTGAGTGGAGTACAGTAGAGGGAGTATTGGGCGAGTAATTTCAAAATTGGCTGAGCGTGCAGTGCGAGGCAGATTTGAAATTTCAAGCATGATTATACAGGTACTCTCTTAATAATACTACTCCCGTAATTAAATACTCACATCTGATTGGTTGAGAGCAGAACAATTTATCTCAAATTGCATCGCGAGCTGAACAATTAAAAATTAATTGTATCGCTCAGAGTTTTGCGCCGAAAAAACACGGCAGCACCACTGTTACAACTCGTTTCCAGTCTGCTTCTGAGAAATTGGCAAAAATCGATCTGAAAAAGATGATCGTCGACCGTCGACGGTCCTTATCAACAAATTTAACCTGGAACAGAAATGAAGGAACAAGAAAGCATCAACGTAAGATTTTAAGTAGTCTTTTCAATAAGAAGCTAGCCTTTACTGATTTTAAATCCAAAAAAACTTGCTCGATTTGACAGAAGATCATATTTATGATTGCATTATTATTAAAAGGTAATCTGTCTTTTTTCTCGAAATAATTAGAGATTTATTGCACTAGTGAACAGATTGAACTTTTTTATAATTTTCACTCGTGGCTGTGCCACTCGTGGAAATTAAAAAAAAAGTCTGATCTGTTCACTCGAACAATTAATTCCTAATTGTTTCTCGAACAGACTGTTTTCCAATACCAGTTGTACGACACAAGGTCCAATTACTAATTAATGGTATGAAGTTTTCATCTACATTTAATATGTTGGTAAAAAGTCCATACGGATATCACACCAACGTCAAACGGTAGGTCAAAACAGCAAGAGAAATTCCATCAAAGTGCATATGATTGACGCGCGAATGGTGTAGGTGTCCAATGACAGGTATCTAATTTGAAGATGTTCAAATTTGACACTTGTAAATTGGACATCCGCGTGATCTCGCACCAATTATGCGACAAATTGGCGCACGCAAAGCCAATCAATATCGAGAATTTTGTTAATGATACCAATATTTGTTCAGTGACGACGGCAACAACTGCAATAACAGGGCCCAGTGGTTCAAAGGGTGAATAATGTAGACTACGAGCAGTCCCTATTTTTTCGCAGAGTCCGTCGAGCTTGAAGCGAAAAAAAAATTACGCGCGGGGGGAGGAGGCGGGGCGAGGCGAGAAGCGAAAAAAATAGGGACTACCCGCAAAGCCACAGTGTTTGACCTTTCACGGTCAGGCGGTGTTGGACACGGTTCACGTGACATTTTTCGACCAATCATTTGTCACCTTGGTGGAAGCAATGGCGGACAATTTTGTCGCGGGATTTTAAGAAGGTCTCATCTTTTTCGTGCGATTCCGGCGAAACTTTAACGGTTGTTACGAATTATTTTATTGGAGCTGGAAGAATAATACCTTGGCCAGTCATCTGTCAAGTTCTGAATTAAGGGAAGCGATTTTTCTCTCAAAACTAGTCGATTGAAATCATGCTATATGGTAAAGGGTTGTTTGGCGCAAGCGTTCGACGTCGATGAACATTTG
This sequence comes from Oculina patagonica, assembly GCF_052425735.1. Classification (NCBI taxonomy): domain Eukaryota; kingdom Metazoa; phylum Cnidaria; class Anthozoa; order Scleractinia; family Oculinidae; genus Oculina; species Oculina patagonica. The sequence continues at coordinate 12,226,388 of NC_135765.1, read as the reverse complement.
CTCATTTCTTGACAAACAAGGATCAGTACTGTAGATTATTTTTGCATAGAACTTAAGTTCGATATTTGAACTTTAAGAAAAGTACGGTGGGCCTGGGCGGGCCCCGCCGTTTTAACGGTCAAATTTGGACTTGAAGTTGGGGTTTTTTCCATGATATGTCACTCAGTTCTCTTCCATTTCGCGGCATTCTGCGGGAGTTGATGGTGTGATTTCTGTCGATGTTCTTACAGGACAAGGGCTTAATTTGGTACTCGCGTTCATGTGTATTTATATTTTAATGTTCACTTGCATTTTTTGTTATTGTAGTGTTTATATCATCCTTTTGTTTGGCCGATATTCCGCATGTCGGAGCGATTGCCCAGCCACAGGCAGTTGAACTATAATGCTCCCGCAGTCCCGCAGTCGACGAATAATTATCCTTCGTTCAACATGCTTTACACATGTATTACACTTATCGGCTTCGCGCAACACGCTTTAGTAAGAACGAGAAATTTGCATGTACTCCACTTATACTTCGCGCACCCGCTTTAATTAAGAACGAAAAATATACACGTATTCCACTTATCCTTCGCGCAACATAAACAATGAAAAATATGCTTGTACACTGTACTCCACTTATCCTTCGCGCAGCCCGCTTTAATAGAACGATAAATATACATGTTTTCCACTTATCCTTCGCGCAACTCGCTCGAAGAACTAGAAATATGCATTTGTTCCACCTATCTATTCAAGAAGACGAATATTAAGTGTTTATATCATCATTTTGTTTGGCCGATACTCGGCATATATATCAAAACGGCCGTTGGGCCCTCCAAGTAAAACAACTCAGCGAAAATCCATCAAAAACCACGATAGGGCGAACTGCGTTGGCCAGCAGTACATCGACGTACTTCATTCATTACTCAACATTTCTGAAAAGCAAAGCGCCAAAGATAAGTTCAATTTTAGCCCGTTTACTTCGATCACAAACGTGCTAGAATCGAATAATATTTCCAATAGTCGACGAACCGCGATGTTTCGAATCCAAAATATGAGTTGTTCCGCCGTAAAATATCGCCTTTATGAATCCAGCAATACGCATCTATGATCATCTATAGGTGCTACTAGGCTCGCGAAAGATTTGATATAGATTTCCTCCGATATTTCTTTCAGCATTTGAGGTAGGTAAACTTTATTTCAAAATAGATAGTTATTTACCCGATTTTAGAGAATCCGTGATTTTCCCATACATTTCTCTATATACACAAGCTGTCGCATACACCACGTATGTAGAGTCGGCCGCCCGAAGGGCTCTAAAAACACATCAAAAAGACGACTTTTGAGCTTGGGAAGCCTGTGGTCGCTTTAATACGAGAATAGTTCTCGTAAGCGGCCACTAGAGGCGTAGGGGATAGATGGCCGCTTACGGGATTAACATAATGCTATTATGCGTGTAAGTAGTGTTTCGAAATGTAACCGGACGTGGATGACGACAAAACAAACACTGAAATATGGTACTGTAATTACTGTAAAATCATTGCGACGAACGGCGATGTGAAGTTGATTGATAAAAACTCGATACAGAGGTCGTAAAAAGATTTCCTTGGGATGTCCGCTTACGGGAGCTTAAAAACAAAGAAAATGTCTAAGTCGTAATCTCTGAAAGTGTCCGCGGCTGCTTACGGGAATGTCCGCTTACGAGAATGTAAAAATACAGAGTTTGTATGGGAGTTAAAACGGGGTTTAAAACAAGCCCGGGAAACAAGGCGGCCGTAAGTAGAGCTGTCCGCTTATGAGAGTGTCCGTTAAGAGAGCTTCGACTGTACATGCCCTTTATTTTGTGAGATATATTTACTGCTTGTTGGTTGGTTTCTTGTTAAAAAAAAAAAGAAGAAAAATAAAAAAAAATCTCGTTCCGCCGTTTCTCGTTCCGCCGTTACGCCGTTCCGCGTTCCGCCGTTACGCTGATTACTAACAACCGACAAACTCTTCGAAAAAATTCCGCTTCAAGCTCGACAGACGCTGCGAAAAAATAGGGACTGCTCGTAGTCTATGAATAATGCTATCCACTGGATAAATACTGTCCAGTGGATAGCGCGGATTGTTTTGTTAACACTTATGCACTGGGTAGTGATTTATCAGGTAGATAGCGTTATCTCCCCTATAAACAACCGGGGCCACAATTATGCCGTAAAATGATAACAGTTATATAATTTATGGATACAGCTAGATTTGACTCTACATTGTGTGTTCATATCTGTGTGCTTTGGCATGTTTCTTTGTGGATTCCAGCCAGACGAGTTTCAAGAATGAATCTGGGCAATTTACGGCCATAGCTAGGACAGCAAAGGTGAGGAAAACACATCATGAATTCAGATATGTAAGTTCGACCCTCCTGCATTACAGTGCAATCGCAAATGATTCAATTTTTTGGCGCTCGCAAGCGGAGCACCATACCTAACAGAAAATTAATTGGTAAGCCTGTCAAGCTGAAAACATTAAATTTTTGGTTGCTCCATACGTTGGTACGTACACCCGTACGTGCCCACGGAAAAGTTGGTGCGTTGTTCTATAAGCTGATTGTAAGACGAAAAGAAAGGGAGCAGGAGAAAATATTTCTTCGTTGATTTTTCTCATCTAAAGTTTTTTTTGTACATCATGGAAACTTATGTCAAATGATTTATGTTCATGGAAAGATCTGAAATGATTTGAGCTGGAAAGAAAGTAAGCTCAAAGCTTATCAAGTTCACTGAAGTGAAGGACAAAAGACTGTCAAAAGCTACACCAAGGAGTTGATCTTCGCTGATAAGTCATAATTATGTTGGTGGTGTTGGAGTATGCTTGTAACGAAATTGCTGTTTCGTCTCCGATATTTATTGAACTGGTTTGTATAAGCTTTGCCCTGCCGAATTGCAAAGCGTTCTCCAAATATGAGGTAACAAACATAACTGAGTACACCAAACTTAAGTTTAATTTTATTGGGATAATCTGTTTATACTCTATGAACGAATTCAAAGTTGTCATTGTTATGTTGGTTTTCAACTCTTCCTGTGAATGCCATTAATGCTGCTTTCAACTATAAGCTCTTGGCTTTTATCGCTTTCATTTGTTGTTCGTTTTATACATGCAGTCATTAAATTCTATTAAATGTTTCTTTTCAAACTTTGTGTTTTAGTTAGTGGAGTTTATTTTGACATTTTGTTTGATTTTGACGAGCAAATGATTTTTAACGTTTGATAAAAAGAATTTTAAATTATTCAGCTACACAGATCAAAAACGAAGTTACGCCTGCAAAAAAATCCCCCAGACAAGTCAAAGCAAAAAGAGATAATGCACTTCAAAATATGTTGTAAGCAATTTACTATCCAAGTGCTCATTTTACTCGCTTGAAATTTTTTTATCAGTGAGTGTGTTGAAATCTGGTACGCGTGAATTTAGATTCGTAAACGACCATTAACGCCTGTTTCCTTACGAGTTATCTGAGTTCTAGACTGTTCACAGCCCTCTAATTTTTGTGTTTTTTCGATCGATGAGCGCGCGGTGAGAATGACGAGAGAACTGGACGCCAGCGCAAAACGGAAGAAGCAAGGGGGTGGGAGGCGGGGAGCGAAGTTCAGACTTTTCCTACTTATCAGAAATGAAGGGAATTCATTCAGTTGTCTATATAAAATTAATCTTTGTAGTAGTTTTTAGCAATGCGTACCATAAAGCAGAATAGTTAATCAACCAAACTAAGACGTGTCAAACTATTAGATTAGGGCTAGCCACTTTGTAAATAACAAACTGCCAAAATATCCATTCTTCAAATTCTCTTACGCAAAAGACTGCCTTAAAATGACTTACATGACTGGCTCCCTTTAAATTTACTGTATTTATTCGATTAACTGCCCAACCTCGAATAAGCGCCCACCCTGAAGGTAGGAAAAGTTAATAGGCGCCCAGCCTCGAATAAGCGCCCACCTCCACCCCCCTTCAAAAAAATACTGAAGAGTACAAGGGGAGTACTTTGGTTATTATTGAAATTGACTAAGTACTACAAAGAGACTTCCCCGAAGACCGAGTTTTTGTTAGTATTTTAAAGAAATTTTAAATGAAAAGTTAAAATTCTGCTTTGGTAAATCTTTACGTTTTATTATTATTCATTGTTTTGTTGTAAAATAAACTTTCTATTACATTGATATAAGATATTTTCGCCTCACATTATTAAGTTTGTCTGAGTAGCACACTTGGGTAGGCTTCTGACTGGGGAACGAGAGGTCGCTATAGGTCCCGAGTTCGAATCCCAGAGGAGACAATTTTTTTTTTTCCTTTTTTTTTTCTTTTTTAACCAGTAGCACTGAAATGGTTTGTTCATTATATCGCCCCGTAGGTATTGGTTTTGACAATATGCAAATTTTGTTAGGGTGTTCTTCATACTGGGTCATTGAAGCATCAAAAACTAGCATGGGCCATTTTTTTCTAAATTGATTTTCATTCTACTAACAGTGGGATGACTTTTGTTATAAGTATCAATTTTAGCCAGTTAAGCAGTTAACATCTAAAATTTTGGCAATTTTGGGCAGTGGTTTCTCATCAAATTTTGGCCAATTTTAATGCCAGGCCTCACACTGCCAGCTCAGAACCCTCTGACTAATCTGCACATATAAAAGGAAAGAGACTTTATACTTAAATCACGGCATAACTTAACCCTTCAATTTTCTATGAACTGGAAACTCCGTATGGGACCACCCCTAGAACTTTTAAAGTAAAAGAAAACAAAACAAAAATGGCTTTTGGATAATGTCATCAAGGCCAATTTCTGCAGCAAATTTCGTCACAGGTGACTAAAGCGTACTATGAGAGTTTGTATGGATTTAAAATTGAACGTGCATGGATTTGAAAATAAATTGAAACCTTACCTGGTCCTCTTATTTTGTCTTTTTAGTGCTCTGGAAAGCCATGCGCAGGATTATGATGGACCGTTGAAACGAAAATTGCGTGTATGGCTTTCCGAAGCACTGGAAAAGACAAAAATTAATAAGGAAACTGGGTAAGATTTCAAGCTTTGTTGTAGCTTTTCAAAGGAAAAAGGAGATATTAGTTCGCTCAATAGTACGCTCAATTTTAAATCCATACAAACTCTTATAGAACGATATTTTCAGACTTCCAATCAGAACTTTCCAGCAGGTCGCTCGTTTCCTGACCGCTGGTCAAGGGAAACAAAGGAACCAGGCTGCCTACAATATCCGATTCCTAGTTGAATTGTGCACGCCTAGCTTTCAAAAGCATGATTCAACGAACTTCTTGGTTTTTTTACTTCCGGCCATTTTTATTGTTTTCAAAACCAATCAAAATTGATTCTGCAACGGAACTTTCGAGAGTCACTCAATTCGTCACGTTGTGCAGTAAGAAACGAAGACTCGAGGTACGAGATTGTCTTAAATGTTATTCGGCGGATTCTGTATTCAGGCCAAAACACTGAAAACTCTGTGATAAGATCCCCAGAGAAACTTTGCAATAATGACACTAACTTTAAGCAAACTGTTAAACATGCCTGTAAGGTCAACAGTTCCTGACGTATTTACTACCAACCAACAGGCAAGTAGTTATATTTATACATATACAGTGCAACCCCGTATGCTTCGTTGTCATTTGTGTTTTACGGGTAACTTAGATAATAATTATTCAAGAAGCGCGTATTGGGTATGAGATGGTACATGAAGTTAGCCAAAGATGCGTGTTATCCTGCTAATTGTATTAACAATATGACAAGCAGACGATTTTTGTCGACCACGTTGGTCACGGTATAATGGAGTACTCTGGTATGCCAATCAGAACTCCGGGAATGCATTATACAATACTCCCTTTTGTTAATGATGTTCGTTATATCCAAGATGTTTGGCTAATATTCTTTTGCTTATGAAGCTAAATACTTTTTATCATTTTTTTAAAAAAGACAACAGGCGACAGACTCGTGTAAATTTTCATAAGTAGACGGCAAACATCACCAGCCACTGGCTATTACTGAAAACCATTATGCTTGCTTTTCTTGCAGGAATCGCAACATGATCTCAATCTCATTACAATAAATGCAGGTATAATATATGTTTGAATCGATCGATCGATCAATCGACTGGATGATACAATAAAATACAATCAATTTTATTTTCATTATGAGGTGTGGTGGCCTTATAGTTAGTGTGCCGGACTCCAGATTGAGCGGTCCGGGAGTCGAGCCCTGGCTGGGGCACAGTGCATTGTGTTCTTGGGCAAGGCACTTTACTCCCATAGTGCTAATCTCTTCACCCATGTTTAAAATTGGGTACCTGCGAATTTAATGCTGGGGGTAACTCTGCAATGGACTAGCATCCCATCCAGAGGGCACTAGAAATTTTCCTAGTCACTTCATGCTACCGAAACCAAGATAAGCACCGACCTAATGGGCCACTAGGCTCGTATGCAGACTTTACATTACTTTATTTTCATGATGCTAAAGTAACAGTTTTTCCCGACCATAGCTAAAATTTGCAATCAGCTTTTTAGTAATCTCCCCTTAATCGGAATGGTATGAAAATTACATCAGTTGTTACTCTTAGACTGAAGTTTCGTATAAGGTATTTGTTAGGGAAATCGATATTGCCATGACAATCATAAACAGAAAAGCTCGAAATCAGTAAAACTTAAATCAATGAAAATGGATTCCTTTAGACTTTAGCTTGAACAGAATGCCTGTAGCTTTGAGTCAAGCCCCATGTCTGAAACGTAGCAGACATGATTTGACAACGCATCCGTTGGAAGCGGTGCTGACACAAAAAACCTTAAACTCTAAAACATGCGTGTCAGTCCGTGGAAGACAATATATTTCATTTGGATATTCTCAATTACGTATTCGACAATCGTTTCCTTTTTGGTAGGTTCATTTACATGATGCGTTTTCTTTCACCTTAGTACCTCCAGAGATTCTTGCACGAGGGCCTTTGGCTTTGCAAGCTTACAACAAGGCCCTTGCTGAAGGGATGACTTGTCACAAGAGGGTTCCAGTCATGTTGATTGGCCAGGAGCGATCAGGAAAGACCAGTGTAAAGAAGTCACTCAGGGGAGAACCTTTCAACCGAAACGAAGGCAGCACTGTAGGGATAGATGTTGATCCTTCTCATTTCAAAGTGACAACTGAGTTTTGGAAGATAAGGGAGAAGGACCAAGAAACAAATTCTGAAACAGCTATTTCCTATGAGCACCATGCAGCACGATTGACTGTCGAAAATCTGAGGCAAGAAAAAAGCATTCCCAAGGAGCGAGTTTCCCAAGAGTCTATACAATCTGGCAACATTCCTCTGGTTGAGACAGTCCCTGGAAGTGTAAGCAGTGATTCCATTTCAGCATCTTCTGCTTCAGATGTGACTAATGCAAGTAACCATGATTTATCTCAAGTTGTCACTAAAGATTTTACCAGAGATCCACAACCTGGTGGCATCATACCCGACATGCCAGAAGATATAGCAACTTTGATTGAAATGAGACTAAAAGGAGTTGATGAAATGGAAGACGAAGAAGACATATACTCAATTTTGTGGGATTTTGCTGGGCAATGGGTTTACAATACGACACACCCACTTTTTCTTACTTCAAGAGCGAGCTATCTTTTGATTTATGACCTCAGCCAAAATCCACTTGAAAGAGCAAAATCTGTTGTGAAGCAAGGGATGTTCGGTAAATTTGAAGACTTCATTGGTTTCAAAACCAATTTGGATTATCTAGATTTCTGGATGTCATCTGTTGCTTCCCAAACCATTCAAGATGAACGTCAACAAGAGTATTGGAAATCTCTTCGGAAATCTGAAGTGTTCCCAGAGAAACTTCCCGCAGTTTTTTTGGTGTGCACTCATGCTGACGTGCCTTATGGTGGACGTGATCCTACTTCACTAGCCCAAGAGGTATTTGGCTTTCTACAGACCAAGCCATATGAGATCCATTTATATGGAGATGTTTTTGTGGTGGATAACACAAAGTCAGGTCATAAACCTGAGTGTTCAGAAGTTAAGCGCTTACGTGAGGAAGTGCTTGCTGTTAGCAAGGAACTACCACAGATGAAACAGCCCATTCCGATCAAGTGGTTGAAATATGAGAAAGCCCTTCAAGTCATGAAGGAAGATGGTCACAAGAGGATCACCCTTGAGAGAGCACAAAAAATCGCATCTGAGGTATGTGGTATTGTCGAGGATAAAGAATTCCAAACAGTACTGGACTTTTTGCACGACCAAAGAATTTTGATTCATTTTGATGACACCCCAGAGCTGAGTAAATTGGTGGTCTTGAATCTTCAGTGGTTGATTGACGTGTTCAAGGCGGTGATAACAATTAAGCCTTACCGTCGTGAAGAAAAGGAATTTAAAAATCTGTGGGGTAAGCTTCAGAAAGAAGGGATCCTGGATGAGAAACTTTTGAAACATGTTTGGGCTCCTTTCTTCGATGACAAAGAAACTTCAGACAGTCTTATTGCAATCATGGAGAAATTTAGCTTGCTTTGTCCTTGGCCATCATCTGATGCTTCATGTGGTATACAGTACCTGGTGCCATCCATGTTGATGTCTTTTCCACCAGAGGACTTAATGAACTTGGTTACATCTGCACGAATTCCCCCTCTGTTTCTTAAATTTGAATCTGGTCAGGTTCCGGCTGGCTTGTTTCCCCGACTGGTGCTGCAGTTCTTTCAGTGGAGCAAAGAAGAATTTTGGAGACTCGGGAAACCTCAGTTTTATCACAATTTCGCCAGATTTCACAGCCATGAAGAGGAAGACTGCTCTGTGATACTTCTGTGCCATTCATCGTCCATTGAAGTTGTTGTGCATAGCGGGAATTCCATTAATGAATTGGCAGAAAGGTTACAATCAGAAAGAATGACTTTGTCTTCAGAAGTCAACTTTGATGTGACCTGTGCTCGTGCAGTGCGTAGGTGCCTGGAATTGATACTTGAGTCCATGCGCAAGGAGTTCTGCTGGCTAAAGAACATGAAGTATGAAGTAAGTTTCCTCTGCCCTGTCTGTTGTCAAGGAGGTGGAGTTAACAGGTGTAGCACACATATGGCACAAGGTTGCAAGCAAGAGGAATGCCTGCACTTCTGGTCTGAGTCTCAATTCTGCAATGTCAAGAAGATTCCCTCTTGCACCGAGCCTGGTATTGCACAGAGCAGCAAAGTTCAGATCAAGCAGTTTGCACCATGGTTTGCACCTCTAGGAAATCAGGTAAATGACTCGAAACGTTTTTCACTCCATCTAAGGACAAAATGCAGGAAAATTTGTATTAAATGAGTATTTTATAGACAGTTTTTTGGTGTTTTGTTTCTTGTTTCGATTTAAAGAATAACGTAATTTCATTCAAAAAGCCGGGTCCCAGGCTAGTTCCTATTGGCGACATGCAAGAAAGAAAATAGAAATTGGCATCTTTTCAGGATGTGGTGGTCCCATGTCGGCCATACCTGCTTCTTTAGCAGATTTGGAAGTTATCAAGTGTATAACAATTGTATATGTGAAAGTGCGAACAATAATTAAGACATGCGCATAGCGATAGTATATGGCCTTATCGAAACTTAAAACATTATCTTCTGCTGAACAACGTTTGTAAGGACCTATTTTCATCTTTATATCTCAATGACATAACTTGCACATATAATAAACTACACTGAGTTTGTTTAATGAGAAATTAATTCAAAGTTCAAAACTTTTAAGGTGACTGATAACCTTTTCGGGTGCCTCTCGGAAAATGTTTCGTACGCGCGTCATTTTCGGTGAAACCATGGCTAACTATATATTTATTACACGACTAAGGCGGTCCGAGGGCCAATAACTGAATCAGCCAATCAGATTACTTAATTTCCGGTCCCCCGAGGGCCGATATTTTCCAAGTATCGGACCGGGTTTTGTCCCGAATGATCCCGCGCTAATTCCAGCGCGATTTAGCGCAAGTTTTTTGCAAGAGTTTTTTGGAGTTTTTATTGCTTTGAAAATGAAATGACCTTAAACACAGAAATAATTATAACTTCTTTTTAATAGCGCGCGGAAATGTTTTGCCGAACATTGTTTTACAGGACATCTACCGGGTAGCAATTCTCACTACACAAAGTTTCCAGTCGTGTAATAAATCTCTTATTAACCAAGCTTGCTCGGGACCGTAGTGGGCGAATATTGGCCCTCGGTCTTTTTTGTACGGACCTCGCTGCGCTCGATCCGTACTGTCAAGACCTCGGGCCAATATTCGCCCAGTACGGCCCTCGCGCGTGGTTAATAAGATATATATATTGAAAGGGTTATGAAATGTTGAAGTCAAATATATAAAAACCTTGGAATTTTTTAGCTTCGGTTTGGGCGCGCGAGCCTTCAACATTGAAACTGTCGATGTTCACTTCTAAAGCTGAATTACCGGTGGACTGTCCACAGCCTCTCGTTTTTTCAACGCAAAAAAGCAAACGAAGGGAGCGCGATCGTGCGGGGGGAGGAGCGTCCAGTTCTCTTGCAGTTCTCACCGCGCGCTCATCGATCAAAAAAAAAAAAAAACACGAAAAAATAGAGGGCTGTGGACAGTCTAAATTACCGGCCGCATCCGCGTTATCTCTTACATCAAAACAAACTGCACTATATCAATCAGCACTTGATAGGCTATCAAAGTGTGTCGGGCATTAAGGATCTTTCTATTGGTTTCGGAAAAAAAAGGCTCTGAAGTTGGCCAATAGGAAATTTTTCATTTTGCGTCACGCAAAAAGGTGTCACAGTAAAAATATTTTACATATTTTTAAAGGCCGACACCCTTTTGTGTACCAATATCCTACGATCATTTTGGCCAATTTCGTAAAAAGTAAAAATCCCACAAATCTACATACCCTATTAATTCATTTGAAGAGAGGTTATTCGTGGAAAATAAAACCCAAGTTTTCGGGCCGAAAATTTTTTACAAGTTTTCACACCTTGTCAATGCGGTTGTGAGTGCGGCTATGCTGCCGACCAATAAAAATTTAACATACAGCCCCCTGAAGCTGCTTGTTACAAAACAGTCTCAAATTCACTGGAAAAGATATTCGCGATCGCCGCTCGATCTGCAGCCATCGCATTTGTTTACCTGGTTTTAATGGGAAAAACAAAGTCGTGCGTGAGGCAAAGGGGTAAAGACAGGAAACCACAACTAGCCTGAGCGTTTTCTACTGTAGAAAACTTGAAGCGCATGTTTATCAATGCTATGAATTCACACGGATAGGATTACTATCGACTGATTACAGACTTCTCTGCTCGTTTGATGGTCGTTTTCTAAGAAATTTTGCCTCGCATATCTTCTCGCATGGACCACAAATAAAACGCAAACTCTTCGTGAATAAATTACGTAATGTGAGCATTCCTGCATGTATTTCACCGTCAAACCGCACAGGCGTTCCGAAGTGTTGACATCTTATAACGCCTTTGGTGATTAACTTTGTAGTCACGCAAAACCACAGGTAGCCCAAGCTCCTAAAGGAGCCGTCAACATATAGACCACATATGACATTGCGTAATAACGTTATTATAAGGGTTTGTATGGGAATTTACCGATCGTGAAAAATAATTCAAAATAGAGGAAAAATATCCAATAAAATCGACTTACCTATCCTCTTCTATGCATATGTTGTGTTTCTATGCCGTTTGGGGGCGATTTGAAGCCATTTCAGCGGGTTTTAGGTTCGCTGGTTTCCTCTCTATATATTATTGCCAACGAGACAGCCGAGCCAAGAGGCGAGGCTGTCGAGGCGGCAGAATCATAGAGCCGTGTGCGTATGAGTGTATAGGCAGAAAAAATCTTAAGTTCTGCGTAAGGGACTTTTTTTTTGACCATATTTGGGTGTAAGTAAACCCCATATTTGGGTTGTATTGTTCTTCCCAACTGGTTCCCAGTCTCTCACTCCTTGCTAGAGAGCAAATGACCAAAATGGCGTCCACGCGGCTCGCTGTTAAAATTTTCAATGTGGTCAGTCATCCCTTTACCGATAAATACACCTTTAGGGAATTATAAATCGAAAGAGAATACCCTACAGAATATTCGACCGCCGAAAAATGAACATCAAGGTCTTCAAAGCGATGAAATAATCTTTCGACTTTGGAGTCCTTTGATTTACGATCGAAGAGAGACATGAAAATCAAAAGCGGACTGTTGACTTCAAATAGAGTTTTCTTGACTTATGAGAATGCTGAAGTCGGGTAAATGCTTCCTTTTAGTGTTGGTTGTGTTTATAGTAATTGTTTGACCGATGATTCATTCCAAATCAAATACCGTTTATATTTTATTTGGCACGCATTTTCGCTCCGCGTAGGAATAACATCAATACAAAGCGACGCTCACTAAAATTACTGCATGTCATACACACAAGAAAGTCAAAAGTTTTTTGCTTCTAACGGCAAATGTAATGTTAACTTGAATAAAAATTTTGTCTCCAAATAATCCTGACCGTTCAAGTTTTGTTTTCTGTTCAAATTTTTCAAGTTTTGCGTAACTGAACATGACACTTCGCATGCGAGACTGAAATCTGACCCGTGCATTACTGTCTCTGATTACTGAAAATTATTTTTAAAAAAGCATCTTAGCAGTTTTGATTTTGGGATTTGATTTATAAGAAGTTCTTGAAATGCAACTATCAATATTGTGGACGGAAACATTTTAACCATCGCGTGTTGTATTTAACAAACAGTGAACCTCATTTAATAGTTAATTATTGCCTTCATTTTGTGACATTTTAATGTTGAAAAGAATTTAAAGATTTGTCAAGAGTTATCAATCTGTCAAACCCGTAGCCTGCGTAGCAGACATATGTGTACGTTTTTTAGTGTGTTTAAAAGAGTGCGCGATCGCTAGAATACACGCGCTGGAAACTACGGCGCCTGCTACGCAGGCTATCAAGCCTGTGTCGTTTATGAACACCAGAGAAATAGCACTTTTTTCGCATATTACCTAAAATACAATTTACCATATTTTGGACATTTCAAATATAGTTCTATCAAAAACCATTCAATATCTGTTCTTATGAACAAACATGAGTATTTCGCTCGTTGGCACTTACCGATAGGTACAACTAGTATATAGAGAGGAAACCAGCGAACCTAAAACCCGCTGAAATGGCTTCAAATCGCCCCCAAACGGCATAGAAACACAACATATGCATAGAAGAGGATAGGTAAGTCGATTTTATTGGATATTTTTCCTCTATTTTGAATTATTTTTCACGATCGGTAAATTCCCATACAAACCCTTATAATAACGTTATTACGCAATGTCATATGTGGTCTATATGTTGACGGCTCCTTTAGGAGCTTGGGCTACCTGTGGCAAAACAGAGAATTTGCAATAACTCTGAAAGAAAAATACGTTTTAATTTTTTTTCCTAGAAGAAAGCCAGTAGAGTGGGCCATCTTCTGGTATCTTTTTACAATTTTTTAAAATTCCACCCCGAAAAGGTTATCTGTAACCTTAATGTTCAACGTTTATATGTAATGTTTTTATTGTGGTGAACAGTCACAAAGACTGCCAAGTGTCGATTTTTGAATAAATGATTTCTCTTTCTATACATAATACATCCAGTGTCTGTGTTAATTTATAGACTGCTCTAGGCACATGTAACTTTTAACTTGTGCATTGAGTTTTATGTTGTCGTTACCTGCCAAACAATTTTATCCCTCAAAGATTTGTGAATAAGTGATTGGCTCTTTATCCGGTATTTGTTTGTTATAATTGATTCTAATGAGAGCACAGGGCACAGAGGAGTCAAGTTTGTCCGCAGTTCAAAATCTCTACCGTGCAAAACGACCTTCAAATGCCTTTCAAAGCGATCGTGTAAGCCGTATGTGATACAGCGCCGTCATGCGAGACTTGTTTACAGATGGTCTGGTCTGGTGATATCGTATTCGTACCCTCATGCGACATCCGCAGACAGCAATGTTTGTGGGCGTTACCAGACAGACCAGCTGTAAGAAAGAGAGCAAGGGACGAAAGCGATTTGAGGCGAAATTCCGATCCCACGTTCCTCGCTCAAAATCAAACGAAACGATCTCATTTTTGACATGTGGTTTAAGACTAGTATTCTCTCCCCATACGCTGTAAGAAAATCTTCAAACAAGTCGTTTAAGCTGTATTTTCTGGTGGCGGAAATGCGTCACGAGACATGTGATGTTGCAATACCGTAATGTGTTTCACAAGTAACTTAGCACTTTGAAGAGAAAACCTTGTTTTCCACTTTCAATTTCTTCGGATTGCGTTGTTCCTCGTCTGGTAAATTTCGCTTTTCCCGGAGAGCACTATTCATATTTTGAATCTTACCGCCGGTCGAAGGATCAGCTGTTGTTTTGAATTTCGGATAAGTAACGGTTGATTTCATCTGTCACAGCATGGATCTACACACGACTTCCGTTTCCGCCACCAGTATGCTTCGGGTGACATCGAGCCGATCACGTGGTATAATGTTTCGTCCCTTGTCTTTTTTTCTTCTCGGCACTTCGTGCCTCATCGAAAAAAAATCGTCGCCGATTTTTTCGCCCCAGGCGACCATTGTCAGAATACGATATCACCAGACGATCTGCAAACAAGTATCGCATGACGGTGTTTGTATCACGTACGCTTACACGATCGCTTTGAAGGTCGTTTTGCACAGTAGAGATTTTAAATCGCGGACAAACTTGACTCCTCTGTGCCTGTGATGAGAGATACAATCCTTTGTTATTTATATTGCTTCTATAGCTAACAGCTGATGAACATAATGGAAGATTTTTGGCTAATGTGGAAGGTAACATAGTTCGATAGTATTTTGTGCCTAGCTAGTTAAATGAGCAACAATTCATACAAACCCTTAAATTTCTTAATGGCTAATATAAAGACGAAGTCATGCACCACTTTTTCTCTCCAGAACAGTAAAAGCATCCGTGATCCGTTGTGATACAAGTGAAAACGTGTCGTGTGCACTTCCAGTGAACCAAGCAAACACTGAAAACGTAGATTTTTTCTCCTGCCTAGCAAGAACTTTTTCTTATGTACTCATTCACCTGTTTTGTAATATTTGTTTATTATTTTCTTAGTACAGTATTTTGTAGCCTAGCAACCCTGCAAATCAGATGTTGTCGAAAGAAAGAGGAGCAAGGCTCTTTTCTTTTTCGTTTAGTAAGCTTGAAGATTGTGAGAAAAGAAAAAAATACGTACACCCGGCGTATCCAATCGAACGTTCGGAAATCGAACCCAATCGAACACTAATCGTTCGATTGGGTTCGGTAATCGAACATAATCAAACTCACAATAAAATTTAGTCAATCGAACAAAATCGGACGTTCCATTCAAGTTACCGAACAGTCGACAATCGAACAAAATCGAACGTTCGATTACCGAACAGTCGGCATTCGAACTCAATCGAGCGTTTGATTACCGAACTCCTGTTTGTTTATATTGCGGACATTTTGTACAGTGCACTGTCCCCCTGATTAGTCCTGCGTGATTTTCTTATCAAGAGACGGATTCCGAACAAAATGTAATCGGATTGAGTTCGATTGTGTTCGATTAAGTTCGATTGGTTGGATTGGTTCGAAAATCGAACTCACAGCAAAATAAATGTTCGATTTTGTTCGATTACCGAACCCAATCGAACGATTGGGTTCGATTGATTTATGGTTCGATTTTGTTCGATTGGATACGCCGGGCGTACAATAATGCCACAACAAACTCTGGATGTTCTCTCCCAAAAAAATTATGTACTGATGTAGCTTTTATGAATTATCCTTTATTCGTAGCACGTCAAGAAATTGCTCTTCCTGGCGAGGTCGTGGAATCCCTTTTATCGCAGTCGTGTGATGCCAAAGAGGTTGTTCTTCAATTTAAAGAGAGTCTGCAGCCAGTCCAAGTCTCCCTGGAGCAGCCAAAGCCTGAGACCAAGACATTGATCCGTTGCTTAGCAAGGAAAGCGAAAGATTTAAACAGGCTTGATGTGTTCGAACATTTGAGAGAGATTACACCAGCTGGAACGACGGGTGAGTCAGCCATTTGCCCATCTTTTCCTTTTATAATTGTTTGTAGTCTGAATTGAGAAAAGAAAGCTATCACTAAGTACTAAACAACCACGTCAGTTTCACACAACGTAAATAAACATATTGCTTTTATAATTAACATTTCATGAGTTGCAGTGTCTGCTACTTAGACGTTTGTTAATTCAAAGTGAAGGTTTTTTTTTCTTTCATCATCATTATTTTATTTGCCACATAAGACGAATTATTTATTGAACAGTTTGGTAGGGCGAGGAGACCTCCAGGAAACCCCCTCGGTTATCAATATGTTTTATATTTAATATAAGCTGCAAATGTGCGGCTTGGTTAATTCGGTATCAATCATCTTTTTCTTAAAAGTAGGGAAGCTTGTTGAACAAGTGATAGATATTAAAAGAGAATTGCAAATTTTAGGACCTTGGTAGAGTATTGTAAACTACTTAAGATTTGTACGACAGTGATGTGGTCGACAGTAACAACTGGCTATTCTTGTGTCATAACTATGTACTTGACTGGAAACAAATTGCGCAACATTGGAGGCAACAATTGGTTATGACAATAAAATATGAATTTAGCTATTTGCAATGAATTGACCTGGACTAAGATGCCCAATTTAGCAAATAAGGGAGCAGAAAGTTCTCGATAGTCTGAGTTGGTAATAGCCCTCACAGCACTCTTTTGTAAATAAAACATTCTATTTAAGTTAGTCACATAATTATGTAGACGACCAGGCAGAATAACAGTAAGTGATATAAGGATATACAGTCAACTCTCTCTAAGACGGACACCGTCGGGACCGGCCCCAACTGTCCGTCTTAGAAAGGTGTCCGCCTTATAGAGAGTCAAGGTAATGTGACACCAGAAATTTTGAGATGATGAAGCTAAACAGCTATGCACAACGAATACACGTCTGTTTTAGTCGCTTACTTTAACAAAATCTATAAAGTGAAACAAAATAATATCAGAAATTCAACTCGTTTGTTCAATACAAACGGTAATACTGTAAGTACAAAACTACCTCTTTGGTGCCCATACACTTACGCAGAGAAGTAACACGTTATAGCGGATTGTTTTTGATAAGTTTGGTATTCTAAAGGCGTTGACTTAATATGCCATATGTCGATACCAAGTTTTGAAGAATTATTCACTAAGAAAATAACTTTTTGTGCGTGTCCGTTGGCGATTTCAAAGTGTCCGTTGTCCATCTTAGAGAGGTGTCCGTCTTACAGAGAGTTTTTTTTACAGTGAAATGACTGAAGAACGGCAGGGACCAGCACCATGCAGGTGTCCGTCTTATAGAGGTGTCCGTTAACAGAGAGTTGACTGTATATACATGAATGTGTAGTACAAAGTTAGCTTTGTATTAAAAGGTGAATAGTATCTCGATCTAGACCTGAATATTATATATACGAACTGACTTTGATATTTTTTTTAAATACAAAGCTTATACATGTAGGAGGTTTCCATGTAAAATGCTCATCGAAATGGGCATCATTTTCTTGTTTCAATGATTGGTCTGCAAAGTATAGAGAAAAAAAATTACCAAATTTTTTCTGCCTCGATTTGAAAATAATGTAAGTGTTGTTGTTGTTGTTTAATATTGACCTAGCTAAGGAATATAACACTTATCCAAACGTCAAGATTGCACAGTTCATCACTAAGCAACGGGGATCTGAGTGAACGTTTTTAGTAATACATTTTCTATAAACTGTGCTTAAGAATTTTAAATGGAGTAGAATCTGAAGGGCGAAATTCACATTTATTAAACGTTTTCCAATAACCAATGGCATTGTTATCTGACAACGTATCAAGAGGTTGCTTGTTCAGCATTGTTTTCGTCATGGTATGCAGTACCGCCTTCAACTATTCCTTCCTGATTCCCATCCCTTCCTGGGATGGATTGCATGTTGTGGTTTGCACCAGGGTCTTGCATCTGCGCATCTGGAAACAGTGACTGTTATTTATACCTCTAACGAGCATCACACCTTTTGCTTTTCCTTAGGTCCTCTGTTGCCTGAACACCTTGATGTCGGAAATATTCCTTTTTCCAAGGGAAGAGAACTTACAATTGACTTGAGTGGTATGTTTCATTTCTTGTTTATAACTAGCCTGCGCCGCAGACGAACAAAACCCGGTATAGTGCGTCTGCGAATGAACGCTCTCTTATTTTTTCGATTTTTAAAAGAGTACCATGCCTTTGCGTTTAAACCAATAACTCTCAAATTTGGCTAAGTTACTAATTTTTGGATGCTCTTTCAGATGACAGGGTTCATTTTTCAATTCAATCGATATTAAATATTCGTACCCAGTCCCCTGCTCGTTTCGAACATGGCTAATTGGTCGAGTGGATCTTGTGAAACCATAGTTACGCGTTCGATGAATACCAGATACCAATTACAGTAAAACGTTCTTGTCATATAATTTGTACATTTGCCGTTCTGTGGAATTGGTCATCCAATTTATTTCGCTTTTAACTTGTTTAGAAAGGACACTATATACTGTCAGCTGTATTATTTGGAGGCGTTTTAAGTTGAGTAGAGCCATAAGACTGTCGCTTTAATAGCAAATGTGTAGAGGTCATAGTCTGCACGGCTTTCCGTTTGTATATTTTGACACCTCTCTTTTAAATTTGTCATATGTAATTACTATTGCGGTTAGTCTTGAAACATTCTGGTCCTAAATTTTCCGTGGAGATGTCGGCCACTTGCATTCTGCATTTGTAATGCCGGGTTCGGCTGTTTATTGTGTTGCAAGGTGTGTTGCTTCTCTTCACGGATGACGGATGTTCGTTGTGTGACATTCTTTCACCACAAGACACACTGACAAGACAAATGTAGATTATTTAACATTTCTACCATGACCTTTTTGCTTGTCAGTTGTGTTTGCTTCTTGTCGTTATTGTTGTTTTATTTTTTTTTATCAGATAGTTCAAACCGGCTGCTTTTTTACCGCTTCAAACGCTTATTCTCGCCGATCTGTCGTGATTGCCATCAAGTTTATTTTGTATCTGTTTTCCATCAATAGCGTAACTATGATGTTACGAGATCCATTCGACCAATCACGGCGCATGAAAGAACGGCCCTATTCAAGAGCCAATCAGAGGTTATTATAGAAGTCCCTGGTAACACGCGGGGGGCCGGAACAAGCTTTTGTGCGTTAATTCGCAGATGCACTATACCAGGATTTTGTTCGTCTGCAACGCAGGCCAGTTTATAACAGGTGTCTGATAATGACTTGTGCAATATTATTTGTTTTGAATCACGTGGACTCGATAACCTTCAATCATTCCCTCCCGCCTAACTCACCATCCCTGGAGAAGGAGGGCATGATAATTATAGTTAGCATTAGCTGAAGCCCTTATAAATTTCAAGTATAATTCTCTGAGGGCAGAGCAGATAGCGTGTTTACGATGCGTAATTTGTTTACGTGAAGATGGTTTTGCGGTTTTCTCAACGGCTTTCGGGAAAAGTTGAATGTACCAAGCAATAGCCGATTCCCTCTATAGCGCGCGCCTGCAGGGAATCACGGTAGTTGTATTCATCAAACCATGCGCGAGACTCAGCAACGTGCATCATTGCTGAGGCTCGCGCATGGTTTGATGAATACAACTACCGTGATTCCCTGCAGGCGCGCGCTATAGAGGGAATCGGCTATTGCAAATGTATGGAATGTTTACAAAATGAAAGCGACGATACGAAAACGTCCTCGTCTGCGTAACAAAGGGACGGCAGCTCCTGCTAGTAAATTAATGTACTTCTTAAATTTTTTTTGCGAGCGCCATCTCACCCTGCTTCCAAACGCATTTTGATTTTAACACGGCGAAGTTTTTAAATTTAAAAGTTTAAAAGTTTTCATGCAGGGTGTACGTGTACAAATATCCTGCAGATGTTTATCTCGCATCGTAAAAATGCGAGGCCCAAAATACAAATAGTGGTTGACTTTCGTTGAATCCTGGTTGGCCCATACCAAGACATTTCGACGACACCTTAGTTTATTTTAATGAGGGGCTGGTTAAACAAAGTATCAGTGACAGTTATTGCATAAGTTATTAAATTAAAACTAAAAGACCATTTAGTGGGGGCTTTTGATGGCTTATAGTATTATTAAATATTTTTTGGTACTTTTGGTAAAAATACATGTAGCTTGACATTCACATTTTTTTGATAATGCTATCTAAAAACTCAGAGACTCAAAGGGTAGTGCAGAATGCAATATGGCCAATCAATTGACATTGTTATAATAACTTCGATTGAGAGTACATACAATGAGTTCACTTTTCAGTTTAAAGCGCTGTTTAATGTTTACTTGTAAGATGTTGAACGACCGATCGTGATACATTTCGATTTTGACATGAAGCAAATCACAAAATCATGTGACATCCCATATACAGGAGGATTTCCTTTAATAAAAGGTCACACACATGGCCGATCAATCGACGTTAAAATGCAGATGTTTAGTCAAGGAAGCTGGCTTTTTCCAGGTCATGCTCTTGCCACGGTCTGGTGGACACGTCACACGCTCACTCAAGCATGAAGCCGAGAAGCACGTAGTGTGAAGATTTCTTTCTTTAAAGCATGTTCGTACACTAAAGAGTTTCGCTTCCACCCGAAGCCCCTCTTAGGGACTGGTCAATAAGTATCAGGGGGGGTGGGCCGGAGCAATTGGAAAAGTGGTGGCTCAAAAATTTGTGACCCACCCCTTCCGTCTGGCTCAAAACCGACTAACCCACCCCTGACAGGGGGTTGAAAATTACATGACCCACCCCCTTTGCTGAAAAAAAATCAAGGGACCTATCATTTCTTTATCATCTGTTAGGGGTTGGAGATTTTTTATTTGACTTCAGCTTTTTAAGTAAAATTCCCTACATAGACATTTTCCCTGATGAACACTGCTGTTCCATGTACGTCTTTTTTCCGTTTCTTGACACACCAAAGAAGGATGAATTTATCACTTCTCATACTAGCCTTTTGTAAGTTTTCCACATATTTGTGTGTAAAGTCCATGGGCAAATTTAGACACAAACATATGCAAAAAAACTGAATCAGTATATGATATTAATTCATAATCAATTATATATTGAAGAGTTCATATTTTTATACAGAAATTAATAACATAAATAAAATACAACCACTGTCCATCATTCATATTTGCAAATTGTTTGAGAAATATATCTTATTAACCATGCGCGAGGGCCGTACTGGGCGAATATTAGCCCGAGGTCTTGACAGTACGGTCCCAAGCAAGCTTGGTTAATAAGAGATTTATTACACGACTAGAAACTTTGTGTAGTGGGAATTGCTACCCGGTAGATGTCGTGGAAAACAATGTGCGGCAGAACTTTTACGCTCGCTATTTATTTCTGTGTTTAAGGTCATTTCATTTTCAAAGCAATAAAAACTCCGAAAAAATATTGCAAAAAAATCTAGCAAAAATCTTGCGCTAAATCGCGAGGGAATTAGCGCGGGATCATCCGGGACAAAACCCGGTCTGATACTTGGAAAATATCGGCCCTCGCGGGACCGGAAATTAAGTAATCTGATTGACTGATTTAGTTATTAGCCCTCGGACCACCTTAGTTGTGTAATAAAAGAGTTTACTGGTATTTAAAGGCCTAAAGCCCAGCGTGAATCTATGCAGGTTGAAGAGAGTCAGGTAAAACTAATGATATGATTACAAGCCATCTAGGGGGTCAGGGGGTATGCTCCCCCGGGAAAATTTTATATTTGGGCCTTTTGAAATCGCTAGAAATTCATTTAAAACTGCTTTATACATGGAGAAATTTATCAATTTTATATACTGATGAATACAACTTTTCTTGGAACTATAACAGTTAAAAGTAAGTGAATAAATAAGATGACCCACCCCCTACGTGTAGATCAAAATTATATAACCCACCCCTTTTTGAGGGCTCAAAAACTGATGACCCACCCCCTTTCTGCTCCGGCCCCCCCCCCCCCCCCCTGTACTTATTGACCAGTCCCTTAGGCAGAGGTTTTACAAAATAATACGGAAGTTAGTCAACTGATGAAGAACAAATCAAAGGAAAGGAAGTGTCGGATGTAACATGATATTCTTGTTTTTCTCTTAGATCGCTGTGATGCCTTTACCACCGTTTGCATTGATACGCGATTTTTCAAATCGAATCGCCCGCGGAAACGTTTTCCAAAATTTTCGTCAATCAAAGTTTAAAAGGGTTTCTGACAACATTTCTCGCGAGCGATCACGAACTGGCGATAAATAAATTTTCTCCCGCGGCGAAAACCTCTTTAAACTGTTTTAAACAGGTGCAGATTAAACCATTTCAGTAGCTAAGTTGTCAAAAAGGGCTTTTTCTTGCTTAACCATCGGAATAAACATAAAAGGCACAGAACTTTCATGTTCAGCAAGCCGTGAACGTATCGCGACATTCTGTCTGCCACTGTCTCAACCGTCGACTTCGTATAAGATTAATTTTTCGTAAAGATCTGTGAACCGTTTACTTAATTTCGGTTCCCAAACTCAAAAGCCTTGAAATTGAAGGTCAAGTCTCGAAAAAATTTCTTTGCTGTGTTATAAAGTTGAATTTGACCAAATTTCTGTAGTCTTCTGTAGGCATAAAATTTACTGATCGTCGGTTAAACTTCAAGATCACTCGTGCGAAACTCACGGCGTCATTTTAAACTTTGATTGACGGAAATTTTGGAAACGTCTCCGCGGGCGATTTGATTTGAAAAATCGCGTATCATTGCAAACGGTGGTAAAGTCTAATGAAATTAACGCCACGGATTCTACAAGAATTCTACCGCATTGAAAAGCACACCACGTTAGGCTTTTATACAAAATTTCTAAACACGTCCCTGTTTTTTTAATTTTCATTACTTTGAATTTCAGTTTGATATTGAAACAGCAAACGAGATGTCAAAAACATGTAACATGATTCTTTTGTTTTTGTCTAAAAAGCATGAAGCCAAGAAGGACGTAGTGTGAAGATTTCTTTCAAGAAATGTCGGAACTGTCACGAAAGCATGTTTGAACACTAAATAGTTTTTATTCGCTTTTTCCACACAAAGTCACTCTCAGGCAGAGGTTTTACAAAATAATACGGCAGTTAGTTCAACCGATGAAGAACAAATCAATGGAAAGCAAGTGACGGATGTACGTAACTGATCGTCGGCTAAACTTCAAGATCACTCGTGCGAAACTCTCGGCGAAAAGCATTCCACGTTAGGCTTTACTTAGCTTGCGATTTTTACTTGGCTCCACGGAGCCTGCATAAAACCTACCGCAAAATACGCAATACACGCAATGTTGCTGGGAATTTAACGTAGACTAATCTGCGCATGCGTTTGGCACAAAGTGCTCTAGAAAGAACAGTACCACAAGGAGAGCAAAGGGTTTTCTGAAACAAATATATACCTTTGAAATCTTCATATAAAAGTTACGTAGATACGTTCCACGTTTTACCTGGGGCGTGATTGTTCTGGGGCGTACGGTCAGGTGCTCTCCACCCCCTACCCCCTCCACAAGGAATAATTAATTAATTGACTATTAAAGTTTACACCTTAGCGCGTTAGGGCGGGGCGCCCGAAAGCCCCAACAAACCATCACAATAGTGCAATATATTCTGCACTAAAAAGGACGATTTGTCTTAGGTGGTGACGAGTGGAAGGTGGTTGCCGAGGGACTGGGCTTGTCCCCACGAGAGATTCGTTTCCTTGACAAGAGAACCCTGAACCCAATTGATGCTGCGCTGGCTTTCATTGCCAAGCAGCGCTTAGTAACTGTTGGCGAGCTGTACGACTTGTTGTGCAAAAGTGGGTATCCAGTACTAGCTGACCTTCTGTGAAAAGGACGCGATTGGTATTCGTTTTACTTGTGGTTGGTACTTTAGCGTGATGAGAACTTCGTAAATTGTCGGACAGTAGCTTATGGTTCAGTTTAAAACGCAAGTTAGAGAGAGTCCATTGTTTTGTCCTGATATAAAACCACTGCAGCAAGTTTATTCATAACCTTTAAAAAATCCTCCAGCTAGCTTAGTGACTAAAGGAGAGTTTATAAAAATGTGGTGATAGGTTTTAAACACCGTATCTTTATAGTTGTGGTTTAATGTTTTACTTGGTATTTATTTGCTGTTCTTTGCCTGTTATTGAGATGCAC
Organism: Oculina patagonica; assembly: GCF_052425735.1. Lineage (NCBI taxonomy): Eukaryota > Metazoa > Cnidaria > Anthozoa > Scleractinia > Oculinidae > Oculina > Oculina patagonica. The sequence goes on along the minus strand of NC_135765.1, from coordinate 12,202,266 downwards.
TTACTGGGCACACTGTTACTGAAAGGGGCAGTTCAGACAGTTCTGTTATCTAAGGTATTTCAATATGCGCATCCTCTTTTATTGAAACTGCAAAGAGAAGAAAGCTTTGATATTAGACGTATAAATCATCTAGAACTAGATGCAAGATATTTTGGCGTGTTTTTGACAAATTACATCGTGCATTAACTTAGAAATTGACTCCAACTAAATATTTTTGTAGTTAACATAGTTTTATCGATATATTTTAGGCAAAGTGTTTGTAGAAACGAAATTTCATAGTTTTGCGTAAATTATACCAAAGGTGTTGCTGTTTAATATTAGTGTTCCATATTTGGTTACAGTCAGTTATAATACCGATACATTTTATTTCCCCTCGAGCGGAGTTATGTTCGTGTGCTGTTTTCCCCGCTCTTAAAAATTGTGGTAGCCATACACATTCTGTCATTTTACCAAACCACATCCTGCTTTTGACAAGGAAAGTAGTGTTTGCGGTTCAGAGGAATTGAAATATCAAGTATACGAAATCCTTTATCCATCGCTTCCGTCGATAGTTTATAAGGAACTCTTTGTAGATTTATGTGGACTGAAAGGCGAAAAATGTTAAATCATCGTACAGTAGATAATTCCAGGCAGAAATAAGTCATCGTGATCAACACATTTTAACATTTTTTTATCAAACATTTACAAAAAAGATGGAACATATATTTTTATAAATGCGTGTCAAATAAGTTAAGCCTTTCTCTACTGGCAAAACGGAGTCGCAAGTAGACGCAGGTTCTGCTGAGGGCTTCCGTGCATCTGCGTTAACTTGCAATGACTGGAGTTCACTTTGGTCGGATTGACTGAATTTGCACCCAAATCGGCGTAAGTTTTCACCGTTTGGCAACACTTAGGTTAAACAATGCAAAACAAAAAACAAAAAAAACAAACAAACAAATAACATTGCCTATGATCGTTACCAGAAAGAAAACGAAAGAAAATGAACGATGCGAAATGAGCTCTTTGTTTGCAAATAGCGTTTACTTGCAAGTAGACTTGTGATGCCGTTTGGCCACCCAGCGCAAGCCAGTAAAAACTTGGAAGTACTTGTGCCTCCGTTTAACCAGGCTTTAATGACAAAACACGAATTTCGTTTTAGAATTACGTGTAACGTTTCTTACGTAGTAAGAGAAGAATGCATGTGAGGTAAACCTCACAGAGTGTGCTTTCATATTTTTCAGAAATAATCTTGTTAAAAATAGGCACTCATCAACACACAGTGTTAACGGGTGTATAGCAAAACAATTATATATATAAATAGGCAATTGAAACATTCGATAGTCTTTTAGGCACAGAAAGGTTTAGAACAGTATAAGACTAGTTTAGATGAGTGACTAAAATTGTTATTATTAATAAGTGTAGAAATTTTAGTATAGAAACTTTTAAGTACTTTTATACTACTTATTAGCACTTTTATAGAATTTTTTAAGTACTTTCATACTTTAAAAAGTATATACATTTTAGGTAGATTCAATTTGTATTTTTCATTTTAAGGAGCTATTCGTATATATCGTATTACTGATTGACGTTACACATTTATGTTCTTTTTAAGTCCCTTTCTCTAATCAACCCCCTCAACTCACTTTTACCCATAATACCCCCATTTCTTTTGAGCGTACACACGTCCCAAGATGATACCTATAACTTGTGGTGGTCGGTGATCCGTCCACCTCATCCTTTTTCACCGTAACCATCGCCCATTTGTTCATGTGTACCAGATGGTTTATAATTTGAAACAAGGCCCCCTCTAATTAAGCCCCATCCCCCTCAAAAGCTCATGAAAAGAAAGACACACTTGAGGACTTAAAAGAAATTTACGGTTAATCGTAAACTAGATATAAACAATTATAGTTGTTACAGTCCTTTTTATACAGAAATTGGTAAAATGACGAGTTTCTTAACAATTACATTATCATTGTTAGAATATTCGCCACTCGCTTTTTTTCTTCAATATGTGGAACCTGTCGTGCCTAATCAACATTCAATATTTGAACGAAGGCTCGTTTTAAAAATTTCCAAGTCTTATTAAAAAAACTGAAAGTTTACGAGGATTAATGACATAGGAAATGTAACAATGAATTCATTTTCTGCTCTAGGTAGAAACGCTCTATCGACTGCAGAATAGTAAAAGTTGTGAAACTATATGTCTAGTTTAATAGAATAAAAACTTTTTTTACAATATGTCCCTGGTATAAACTTTATTGTGCGTTTAATGAGTTTGTTACTTTTCATTTTCCTCACAAAGCGCTGACTTTCCTCTTGAGATCCGTTAGCGTCTTCAGAAATTTTGAACGTGTTTGGTGATCTTTTGCTCAATGGAGAAAAAAGATTTTTTTTTTTGAAACTTTGTCATGTAGTTCCTTTTATTATATAAACTGCAGTGGTTTAGCGAGTGGTATCAAATCGAGAAAAATGGTATCACACGTGTGGATAAAAATGATATCCACACGTGTGATATCATTTTTGACCAATCAGCTCGCAGAGTTTGCCATGTTTCAATGCTCAATGAGCCAAAGTAAATCGATATTAAGTCGAAACATCTTCGGATCTTCCTCGGTAATTTTCGGAAAATTTTCGGAATATAGATAAAACTAACTAAGACAAAACTAACTAAGATAAAAAACAAATACGGGGAAGTTTTGATTGATCAGCTTGAAAATCCTTTGATTGATTCACCGATGAAGCTCGATTGAACGAGGAAAATTATTTGACTAGTTTCTCTGTCTCACTGTAAAAATATTTTAAACTGACCGTCCCGCCGAGCAATCGTGATATATGGTAAATTTTCTAAGCTTTTCAGTGAAGAATTAATTCACCTGCGATCGATGGTAGCGATCGTTTGTTGAACGCCTGAATATAGATGATAATAATAATAATAATCATTTGTATAGCGCCCTTTCCATACGTTCAATGGCGCTTGACAATGTTAAAAAGTAAAATACTAATTAAATAAATTACAATTTACTTTGAATTTAAAAAATAAAATATGATTAATATAAAAAGGCCTCTCTAAGACTTGATAATTTTAAAAAGTAAAATATTAATTAAGTAATTTACAATTTACTTTGGATTAAAAAATATAATATGATTAATATAAAAAGGCCTCTCTAAAAAGCAATGTTTTAAAGTGCCACTAGGACCAAATTCTTCGTATATAATGTTTTTGCATTTTCGTAATCTGTATGTGGTTCTTACTCACCTGTCCAAACCGTTTTGCTGTCCGAGCACGGGAAGACCGTTTTTTTCGACTGTATTTCTCGGGGTTTTTTGGCCGCCATTATTCAAGCATGTTCCAGGGGAAATGACGTGAATCGTCGCGGATTTATCGGATGTGACGTCAAAGACTCAACCTCGTACGCGATTTCGCTTGTATCTCTTCGAATCTCTACAGAGATGGCTAGAGTTCTCGGGTTCTCTACAGAATTTCAGCCTTTCGAGACTTCACAAATACAATTTTAAAGTCCACCGGGCTTAATTACATTATGCTGGGAATTTAATGTGTGGTACATTCAAATCTTCGAGCAGCTGTTGTCCACAAATAGTTAAAATTTGCTCGCACACACACGAGCGAACCTTCCGACTGACAGCCGGCTGCTGCATGAGACAGGTTTGTGGTAGTTCATGTTACAAGATGTAGCTGATTAGAATATCGTGATTAGAATATTTGATTAACATGTTAATAGTCGGATGTTTGTTTTATTAAAGTCAGTCTCTTTAGCCACATACTGGTGTGCGTACCTATCTAGAGCGCATATTGAAACATGGTGGCAGCGTAGTGGATACAAGCATGAGTGATTCAGAAGAAACCACGTCCACAACAACCGCAACAACGTCAACTTTGTCAACAACGACAACAACGTCAACAGCGCCTGTGCAGTTAACGACGACGACCACTACCGCGGCAAGTCCCGCACAAGCGATGTTCCCTATACAAGGAATTCACCCCCCAGGCCATCTGGATGTTAAAGAGAACATAGCTGACAATTGGAAGAGCTTCAAACAGCAATGGAGCAATTACGCTGTAATTACAAATATTCATCAACAGCCAGAAGCCTATAAAGTCGCTCTATTTCTCCACTGCATAGGTCCCGAAGCTCTCAAAATCTTTAATGGTATGTCGTTTGACAACGCCCAACAAAGAGAGCAGTTGGCAACCATTATCAAGAAATTTGACGAATTCACGATTGGCGAGACGAATGAAACATACGAGCGCTATGTCTTCAACAGTAGGAACCAATCGCCGGAAGAAACAATCGATGCATATGTGGCTACACTTCGCACGCTCGCACAGACGTGCAACTTCTGCGAATGTCTGCGTGACTCCCTTATCCGTGACAGGATCGTGTTGGGAATCTTTAACCCCCAAACAAGAAAACGACTCCTACAGGAACGGAAACTCACGTTAAATAAGTGCATCGATATCTGCAGGAGCACCGAAACGACCGCTTCGCAAATGAAAGCCATCTCAGGCGACAAAGCACCGGAAGATGTGCACCGAATAGACGAAAAACAAGAAAAGACGCGTCCTCCCCGTTACAAGCGAGGAAACGGCAAATATGATAAGAATGACAAGAGCAACAAACCCAGAAAATCTTGTCTCTTCTGTGGTGGAGTTCACCCGTTTCAAAAAGGAAAATGTCCTGCCTGGGGACATAAATGCCGTCAGTGTGGGGGAAGAAATCACTTTGCAAACAAATGCAAGAAACCTCCAAAGCGCGTTAATCAGATCTTCTCGACAGATCGTCCCTCATCGTCAACAGACCAAGACGAAGATGTCGACTACATAACTAGCATAGAAGTGGAAGGTGCCGCTGTTTGTTCTGTCAAACCATCATCAGATAAGAACAGTTTCGCCAAGGAGATCTACTCCCAAATGCATATCGATGACACGCCTGTTAAATTTCAAGTAGATTGCGGCTCATCTATAAATATATTGCCGAGAGCCTCGTTGACAAGCGACACTTAACACCCACTTCAAAAACTCTCATAATGTGGAATAAAACGGAAGTCACGCCATTAGGCACAGCAAGAATCGTTGTCACGAACCCCGAGAACCACAAGAAATACTCCGTAGAGTTCGTCGTGGTGTCGGAAAACTTAACTCCCCTGATCGGTGCAAGAGCTGCACAACACATGAAGTTGATTACCGTACACTGGGGGAATTTCAAGTCGGTACCAGCGCCCAAGCGGAATAAAGCAGTGGTGCATCAGTTACTGACAGCTCAGCGAGTAGTCACGCAATACCCAGATGTCTTCAAGAGCCAACTCGGATGCTTTCCGGGAACGGTGAAGCTAGAAGTCGATGCTAACGTGCAACCTGTCGTGACCCCAACTCGACGGATTCCCACAGCACTAAAAGAGAAATTCAAACAAGAGTTAGAGAGGCTCCAAAGTCTAGGAGTGGTCGTCCCAGTGGACAAGCCCACTCCATGGGTCAGTAGTGTAGTCGTGGCAACGAAGAAAATAGGAGCACTAAGAGTGTGCATAGACCCCAGACCGCTAAATGCAGCCCTCAAGAGAGAGCGTTACCAGCTTCCAATCCTTGACGATATCTTGCCTGAGCTGGCAAAGGCCAAAATATTCTCGACCGTGGACCTACGTTCGGGCTACTGGCATTGCACTCTTGACGAAGAATCTAGTCTTCTTACTACCTTCGCAACACCCTATGGCAGATACCGGTGGTGCAGGCTTCCATTTGGACTCTCCGTGTCCTCGGAGATATTCCAGAAAAGAGTAAACCAGGCATTGGAAGGCTTGGACGGTGTTCTGGACATAACTGATGACATCCTGATATATGGTGTCGGTAACACAGAAGACGAAGCCAATGCAGACCATGACCAAAAGCTGCTCAAGCTTCTAGAGAGATGCCAGTCACGAGGCATAGCTCTCAACCCCGACAAGCTTAACAACACCCTGGCGAGCACCGTAGTTCTAAAACTGAAGAGCCACTTTGCAAGATACGGATGCCCTGACCAGGTAGTCAGCGACAATGGGCCACAGTTTGACTCTGAAGTATTCCGCAAGTTCGCCAACACATGGGACTTTGAACATACCCCCAGCAGCCCTGGCAACAGCAAGGCCAATGGTAAAGTAGAATCCGCAGTCAAGACGGCGAAGAATCTTCTACGCAAAGCCCTTAGCAGTGGACGAGACCCATACATGGCAATCCTTGACTACCGAAATACGCCGACGCAAGAAATGGATTCTAGCCCAGCGCAAAGATTGATGAATCGGCGAACAAAGACCCTATTACCAACGGCAAGAGCGTTACTCCAGCCTAGAGTGACGTATCCAGAAAAGGAAAAGCGCAAACTGGAAAAGAAACAAGAACAGCAGGCCAAGTATTATAACCGTGGTGCCAAAGACCTTCAAGAGCTAGCTAAAGGCGATGTTGTCCGAATGAAGCCATTTCGTTTGGGCGACAAGATTTGGAAGAAGGCAGTTGTCACAGCCCGCCTAGACGAGAGATCGTACACCGTGGAGACACCTGAAGGAGGTGTTTACCGGAGAAACAGAGGACACCTCAAGAAGACACAGGAGAAAGCAGAGCATGTGACAGCTGACAGCGATAGAGACATAGCCAAGGGAGAGAGGTCAGCAGCAGAACAAGCGACACCAGCCAATACAAGCAGCCCACCTCTAACAGTTGAGGAAAGTACTACCCCATTGGTACCAGCAGCGGCTGCAACAAGCACTTCCCCGAGGCGACCACCAGCGCCTGTAAGACCTCAGCGAGAAAGGAGACCTCCCAGTTACCTCAAGGACTATGTCTGCAAATAACTAAATCGGACTGACAAATTCATAGACCGGACTGACAATTTGCGATGATCACAATAGTTGTTTGATTTTTTTTTAATTGCTTTAAAAATCCATTCTTGATCAAGAACCAATGAGCAATATGGACTGAGACTATTATGCGAGCTACTTATCGCTAAGCTTCGTGATTCTTAGATATCAATGTTAGACTGCTGATTGATCCGCAGCACAAGATAAGACTCTTACACTCTTTGTTTCTCTTTCTTTCATAAAGGGAAGGATGTTACAAGATGTAGCTGATTAGAATATCGTGATTAGAATATTTGATTAACATGTTAATAGTCGGATGTTTGTTTTATTAAAGTCAGTCTCTTTAGCCACATACTGGTGTGCGTACCTATCTAGAGCGCATATTGAAACAGTTCATTTTATATGGGGATTGATCTCCGAACAATTTAGACGGACCATGCATAGGCCTTCTTCTGTGTGGTTTAAAATAAGCACAATGCCGTTGTTTCACCTTCAACTTCAACTTTATTACTTCCATCACTTACACGAACTACACGAGTTGTTTACACGAGCAATAGCATTAAATTACAGTGCCTTGCTGCTTATAATTTTATTGTCGATACATGTACTCATATTTAGCCAATCTTGCTTTCAAAATTGTTTTTTTTTTGTTTCTGTACAGGTCATCAAATGTGTGCTTTACTTGTTTTCTTAATCTGTCAGGCTTTATTGGTACAATGAGGCCCAGGATACTGTGCATGGTTCTGATGGTTGTATATTTCGATATATTGAGGTTGTTCAACAATATTACAAGTACATACCATTTGAGAAATTACAAGTATACCATTCGAGAGCATCATTATTGAAAGCATACAATGTAGCATGGTAAAATTCAAAAATTCATTGTGCTATCTTTTATTGCCACTGAGAAAAACCATATCCTGAGATCTTGCTTTGAGGAATTTAATAAGAGAAACTTATGTTCACTTTTGCTGCCTCATTTCTGTGGTTTTCTGTGACAAGCTGTTACATTTATGTCTACATGATAAATTGGTTGTTATCTTTTATCCCATGCAATGATAAATACAATCAGTCCAAAGGTTGAGGTTGATATCACAGTTATCTCGCACACATAGTACAATATAATGAATAAATAATAAATTACAGTAAAATTTTAAAGAGGAAGCCACATCAGTTCTTGCTGGTTTTCATGTGGGTCTTCTTTCCATGTCAAATTGGAATTTAACAATAAAGTGTAAGGTAATGTCAATAAAAATAAATATTTACCTGCAATGCTTCTTTGGATAGTATTCTCAGATTATCAAAAGCAAATACAGATTGCAATAATATTTACAAGGTTAGAAATGGCTAAAACTTCAGCCATTTTTAGCCTTGTAAAGATTTATTTTAATTACAAAGAACAAATATTATGGACAAATTGGTGGCCTAATGGTTGGTATGCTGGACTCTGGATCGAACGGCCCAGGTTCGATCCTGGCCGGGGTCATTGTGTTGTGTTCTTGGGCAAGACACTTTACTCTCATAGTATCTCTCTCCACCCATGGCCAGTACCAGCGAACTAATGCTGGGGGGAGTAAGCCCGCGATGGACTAACATCTCATCCAAGGGGGGGGGGGGGGTAGAAATGCTCCTAGTCACTTCATGGTACAGAAACCAGGATAAGTTCCAGCATGGTGGGCCACTAGGCTTGACATGGACTTTACCCTATTATGGACAAATACTTCCTTTAAAAGAAGCCTCTGGGTTTTGTTGTTCTAAATTATCTACAAAACCTTGGCTTGAAGCTGAACACTGATATCATATTCACAATACCATAACGGTATTTCATTAGTCAAAGCCAGTTGTCCGTGACTAAATAATGACATACCGGTATTTTTATCCAGACCTGTTTTTTAACAAACTTTAATATTTACTTGTCCCTTGAAATGAGCAAGGGCAATGATCTCCCAGTATGGGCTTCAGTTGAGAGCTAACATTAATAAGAAGTTTATTTGATCATCAACCTTTTGTGCCCCAGGGGGAGCACAGAAATATCTGTTTTTTTCTAGCCAGGTATTGATATTGCCACAAAGAAAAGTTGGCCCTGTCTATTAGCCAATCACCATGTATGTTGTATCTTAACAAGCCCTAGCCATGTAAAATGTACTGATCAAATATAAATTTCAGAAATCCGCACCCCCTTCCCTGCAGCCCACGAGCATTTGAAGTTGTGGTTGTTCAAGTTATTATTCCCAGGCGAAGGATATTGTTCAAATGCCGCACATAACAGTCTCATTCTGTGATCAAATTCCCTTTTCCCCGAAAACCTACTGGTAGTAAATGGGCAAAATTGACCAGTCAAGCAGAAGTTTCTTTCTTTTCTGTGTATGATTTATGGGCAAATTAGATAAACCTGAAACAAACAATTCACTTTTAAATGCAAAACACAGCTTTTGCAGGCCCTTCTTTTGCAGCCACAATGTCACAAAAGAACACGATTGATCAGCTTAAAAGTCAAAAGACCACTTCCTTCCTAATCTCAGCCAATAGCCACTAACATAACTGTGAACGGTGAGGAATCATAAACAAAATCAAAGCAATTAGCTTAAATCTCCCCCACCCCTCCCATATGGTTTCAATTTCCCTGCTGTAATAACAACCACTAAATAATGCCCAAGGGAGGGGAGTGGCTACATTTCGATTTTAGTCCTAAATTTCACCACAGCCTGCTTTCAGTGTGTTAAAATACCTCAAATGGCAATCAGATCAAACAACCTTAGGCAGAGACAAGTTTAGCCTGTGTATACAGCCGCCTCTCATTCGAGTCCCTCACAGAAGAGCGAATGAGAGGCAGCTGCATTCGCAGGCTAAGACAAGTTGTGTACATTAAATTTTGCCAGTGACATTTTTGCCTGAAATTATATCCCTGTACAACACTCCCACAAGCACCACCCACCTATGACAATGCCTTGTGTTCCTTGAAAAGAAAAAAGATTGGAAAAAAAAAACTATGCATCATGATGGTGCAAAATGTATGTGTGATGAAAATGTTGTTAACAGACAAACTAGCCATAACTTGACTATGATAATATTATTATGTCCCTTGTCATATAATAACAACAGTCATTTTATTTATGTAAATTTTATTGTCTGAGACGTGGCATTCCATTGTGTTCAGTCATCTATTTTTATTGTTCAACAATCCATAACAAATAATTGCTTAAAACTTCCGTACTGTTGTCTGGGAACCTGATCGTGATGATCAAGGAAGTACTCAAGAAAGTGGACTGTGAACAAGAAATGGGGAAATTATTTTGGAGTGATCACTAAGCAAAATACTCACTTAAAATCGATTCAAAACCTTGAGAAATACAAAGATAGTGAACAGAGAGTTTAAGGTTTAAATTTCATGAATGATAAAGCTTATGTTCTCCCTGACGTACAACATTCTGAATCAGGCACTTGAGATATTTCTGCATGGCCGAAATTTGTAACCCTGCATTTCATATAAGCAAGCTTTGCTTTCAAAATGAACGCTTTGAAAAAAATAAAAGAAGAAAACGACAAAAAACCAATTAACACACTACGTACCAATTTCTAAAATTAGCGTGTCGACAAGGCGGACCGAAGTGACGGGTATTCTGAAGTTGCTCCAGAGAATACAGACTCAAAAGCACACGAGTTCACGTGGCTGCCTTTAGCTTCTTCTCAAGCGTACTCCACGGCTTCTAGATCCTTCGCAATACCTGATCTGCGTTGTCGTTGTACTATTGAATGTTTCTATTTGGTTTGATGGAGAATAGCTTGCTCCTAAAGGCTTGGTGGACGGATGATTTCATCCAATAATCGCCACACTTTTCGAGTAAAATCTCTACAAAAACAACACTGGGAAGGTCACGTGTTGAGTCTTTGACGTCATAGTGAGACCTGCCGCTGTGAAATATGCGGGCTCACCTGGAACCAGATTCGAGCAATGGCGGCCGAAAATTTGCAGTTTTCGGAGCTCGAAATTTTTATGAAGGAAGGCTTTTTAATTTTTTCTTTCTGGATCAAGGTTCTCTATAGACCCCGGTGAGTTACTCTGTGGCAAAAAATGTCCGAAAAAAATTGTGAAATTTGGTCCTAGTGGCACTTTAAGTTCTTTTTTTAAAACGTCAAGTGATTTAATAAGTTTAAGTTTCTTTGGAAGCGCATTCCATAGTCTGGGGGCGGCAACAAGTCAATGGCTTGCCTTGCTTTCACTTGATTCCACACAAATTTAGTTATATCCTAGACTCGTCCTTTCAAGCAATCCGTTTCCAGTGCGCGATTTTTTGAAGCTGTGATATTAGGCTAAAATTATTTACGAAGAGAAGTTGTCGGCCGCGATGAATGAATTTCTACCAAGTCAACTCCGCCACACAACGTACATATTAAACTTGAACACGAACAACATTTGTCTGTCTTGGTTAAAACACAGAAATCGGTCAATTTTCATTCCAAAGCTATCATCCTGTTTTCTATATTTTTGACAGGTAACTGAAAAAATAAATATATAAACAAATTTCGAAGCGACAAGAGCGTAAACTTCGCAGCTCAACTTCAGATCAAACTAAAAGTCCTGGATGTCCTCCTTCGCGCATGGCTGCCCTCAGCCAATCATAAGGCAGAAATGGTGTTTTCCCGCGAACTTAACTACAACTACCAGAAATCTTTGCGCTTTTACGTCATAATGCAAATGGTCTATTAGTAGGTTTATATAATAAACAGAATAGTACATGGTTGCTTGGAGATATGAAATTTATCTTCTCGTGTTCAAATCCGTGAGCTATCGATTTGAACACTCGAAGATAAATTTCATATATCCGCGCAACCATGTATTATCCTCTATATAATATTTTGTTGAAGCCTTTCTCAGCTCAATTCAACAAAATGATGTTGTGGTTCCACCACTAAAAAGAAAACGGATTTACTAACTTTTGAAAAGTTTTCTACTTAATTTCAAGTCGAACGGGGTCTGGAAAACCAGCTTCTACAAACGGTAATCAGTGTTTCCCAGTGTTTGGGTTTTGATCTTGAATACTTTAATCGGTGCTGAATACTAAAGAGACTGTAGGCGTGTGCTTGACCTTACCGCAAGGTAGGCCCACATCCCTCATTCACAGAGAACAAGGGTAACCAGGACGGGCCCTCCAAGGGCAAGCAAGACCCAAAGTAAATGTTAAAGCACTGCCTCTAAGAGTGAGGCCCATTTCCAGATATCCATTCCACAGTCACAGAAACACTTGTAACTTTAGGCTTGAAGATTTCTACATGAAGAACGCCAGCAGAAATTTAACCGAAATTCAGTTTCTGTTGAAATAGGGCCGAATCGCACTAGCGGACAAATTTTGTAACAATTGGTAGATTTCATCATTAAAGAGTCACTTGTTACAGAAAACAAGTGCGATTACGTTTTTCGAGACCTAGAACTTGTCCAACATTTCAGGAAAACAAAGAAGCAGTTGTCTTATGATCCGCGTTGCACGCGCGATACATTTTGTCAAACAATCGCAAAAACAAGTGCGAACGACTTGATCGAGTGACGAAGTGAAATTTATCCAAATACGCGCCCTCTTTCGGTTATCGTGTTTCCGAAACGAAGTCGGTGACCCCCACTTTTTTATTACATTTCTGATAAAAGTAACTAATAAACTAGCTCTGGTGAAATTTTAAGAAAAATTGCAATGTTGGAAGATTTTCGCGCGAACGTCCTTAATTCAAGGGCATGTTAAATAATATTGCCAAGGAAATGTAAATTGTGTCTTACTCAAAAACGCGAAATTGAAGTGATTTAAAATAGAAAATTTTCGCAAAATCGCAAAATTTAAGTGTCGCGAAATATGCGCACCTCAAAATCGCGAAATTAACGTGTTGCGAAGTACTTCGGACGGGCGATACCCGCGTACTACGGTACATTTTCAGCGGCTGTCACCCACAGGAGTCGCGTGAATCGGGCGATGGGAAACTGGTAACTAAATAAAACACGTGTGTACAAATTCAAGATGGCGGAGTCAGTCAGAGCTCGTAAAGTGTTTGTCCATCCGGTAGTGCTATTTTCCATCGTAGATGGCTTTGAAAGACGTTCAGAAGATGCTAAAAGAGTCATAGGAACTCTCCTTGGAAAAGTTGACAAGACGTCTGTCGAAATTCGAAGCTGTTTCGGCGTTCCACACAACGAATCAGAAGATGAGGTAAAAAAATTATTTTGATTTTCATGTAGACATGGTTAGCTTTTCTTATTTAAGTAATAAATGAAACCTTATGGTGGGAAATCGTTAAGCTTTTGTATAGAATACAGTGATTTGTGAGTTACTTGTCGCTGTGATGGCAAATTCACCGACGACCCGATGTACGTAAGCTTACAGTAATTAGATTATCAGAAATTATTCGATTGAGTTGTACACATTCAAACGAACTTATGGAACAAAGTCGAACTAAAAAATAACAATTCGTGGATTAGTTTCGATTCTGTTTAAATTAAACACAAATTATGTGTGCGATTGATCATGAGTTCAAGCTTTTATTTTGTCTGGTTACAAAATTTAGTATGACTTACTCAATAAAAAATAATAATAGTTCCCCTAAAAAGATGCTCTCAGTCTAACAATCATCTCTCTATCTGTTAACAATGCTAATGATATCTTTGAGCTTCTCATGCTATTAAAATGGGGAAATCAAGTTCTTCTATTACAGTCAACTCTCGCCTTGCGGACACCCTGCTATTGCGGACACTCACTATTACGGACAAAATCCCGATCCCCGGTGAGAGGTTTGACTGAAAATGACTCCCGCTATTACGGACTTTTGCTATAATGGACACTAAACGATGCCCTGAGCGTGTCCGCTATAACAAGAGTTGACTGTAGTTAGATAAGCATTTACAATTTAAATTTTAATAAATAAAAAATTATGGTAAATTTTAAGCTTGAAGTGAATCAATAAAGATGTTGTGTTCATCATGTCATGAGTGTGGGTGGGACAAAGAAATGTTATCTGAATCCCATATGGAAATCTAATCTGGAACTGATCATTACTACATGCCTTTAACTCAGTTAAAAACAATGTAATTTTGTCCCCATTTAAACATGTAAATCATGGTAGAAAAATAACATTTTTGTTTGTCATTTTTTTCAGGTTGCCATTGAGCTAGAATATGCAAAAAGTATGTTTGAACTTCACAAGAAGTCACATCCAAATGATGAAATAGTTGGCTGGTTAGTAAACATTGCTTTTGATGTACATGTGTCCCTTACGTTGTTTAAAACTTAAGTTTGTTAAAGAAGCACTGACACAACCACACAAGGCTTCTGATTTATGCGATGTTGCGATTTCGCATAATTGACCTCAAATCGCAACTTTTCGCATAATTATAATTCATCAAAAATCGCATAATTCGTACAAAATCACACAATACTCGCTTTCACTAAGATCTAAGACAATTTCAACGTTGTTTCAAGGTGGTTTACCTGTCAAAAAACCTTGAAAAACCTCTAATGTGGTTTCCAAACGAGCAACATTACTTCGAGCGGGCAACTTCCTTTTTCAGTTTCAACTTAGCCATAACAACATTCACACAAATAAATTTGCTTTCTATCTTTGCTTTTTTGTATTGAACTGAAGTTTACAAGGCGAAATGGCTGAATTCAGAATGTTTAAATCCTTCCATGAAGTAAAAAACATCGTAGATTGTTCGATCGTTCGACACCCTACGTTAACACATGCGTCTTCATTAATTCAGTCAGCGGTATCTTGTCACACTTCATATATTATGTCACCAAAAGTCTTCAACGTTCCACTACGTCATGTAGTGTACACGGAAAGCAATTTGACCTTGGAATAAACGCAAATGAGGTGAAAATAATCTATTTCATTCTAATACAGATATTTATCCTTCCTTTTTGCTCTTATTATTTTTTGAAATGCATAAAATAGAATTTCATCTCCTTAAACCTTGTAAAACAAACTTAAAATCGCTCAGATAAAATCGCATAATTTGCCGCATAATAGTACTTTCTTGCCGCATAATCTGCCCTAAAAATGCCGCATAATTTCTGCTTTTTTGCCGCACCCTATCAGAAGGCCTGATTTAAGCAATTGGGGAAATGAAGCCCGAAAAAATCTGGGTTACAACAGGTTTTAAAACCATGACCTCTGTGAATACTGGTGTGATGCTCTACCATCTGAGCTTTGAAGCCGCACACATCAGTCAAGGAAATAAGTGCCAGGTTTGGCAAATCTTTGTTGAAGAACTTGAAAAATTTCCAAATTATTTCATCCAACCAAAAACTTGCACGTGAGCGCTCATGAGTATCACGCGTGCAAATAGCTCATGTTGCTTAGCAACTTCTGGGACAAAAACCTTAGGCTCAGTAACTTCTCGGAGAAGTGATGTTGCCATCAACTGGCACTTGTTCGCTCGACAGACATTGGGAGCTGGGCCGTTCTTGTGGGTTCTATCTTTCCCATGAAAGGATAGATGACAGAACAAATGAAATTATTTGCACAGCAGGGAGAATGAACCCACCATAAACCCACTTGTTTGGGGAAAGAAGCCTTTATTATTTTTTTCAGGCTTTTTTTGCCAAATTGCTTTAAGTTGGTGGGCTAGAGGTCCAGGGAGGGGGGGGGGGTACTCTGGCTTGTAAATGACGGGGATGATCGAAGGATTTTTTTGGGTTTGAAATTTTCGATTCTGGGATTTTTTGGGCTGGAAAATTTTGGGTGACTTGATTTAAATAGGGGATTTTTTGGGGTATTAAAAACAAACTAAAGTGCCTTAGCGTATTTATGGTATGATGAATAAACAAACACGAGCAATCAATTATTTTTGATTTTCTTTGTGTTACATATTATTGCCCCTCCTAGCAATTTAGGGGTAATTTGACAAGGGATTTTTAGGGGGTTATTTTTGGTTCAGGGATTTTTTTTGGGTAATGTCAGAAGACTTAGGGATTTTTTTGGGTCTTCATTTTTGCCTCCATTCGATCATCTCCGTCATTTACAAGCTGGAGTACCCCCCCTTCCCCCCCCCCCCTCATTAGCAGTAAATTTGCAGCCCATTAGAATGTTTAAAATGAGGTTAAATGCTATGTTGTTTTAGCGTGTGTGTGGGTCATGTTTACTCATTGCCCGATGTGTCATGCATAGTGGGACTCCAAGGGGGTTTACTGTTCCTTGTTTTTGTCAGGCATAGCATGGCATCTAGCATTACTACAGTGCACTGTGCCTGTTTCGTTGTCAGGCATAGCATGGCATCTAGCATTACTACAGTGCACTCTGCCTGTTTCGTTGTCAGGCATAGCATGGCTTCTAGCATTACTACAGTGCACTCTGCCTGTTCCGTTGCCAGGCATAGCAGGGCGTTAAGGGTTCTACATCTGCCTGTTAGCTTGGGTTTAGCATGCTGCAGTTGTTTGCAGTTAGGCGTTGTAGTGGCGTAGCGTGTGTGGCGTTATAGTGTGTATGGCGTTATAGTGTGTGTGGCGTTATAGTGTGTGTGGCGTTATAGCGTGTGTGGCGTTATAACGGGTGTGGCATATTAGCGTGTTTGGCGTTATAGTGTGTGTGGCGTTATAGCGTGTGTGGCGTTATAACGGGTGTGGCGTATTAGCGTGTTTGGCGTTATAGCGGGTGTGGCGTGATAGTGTTGTATCAGTTATCATGCAGATGGGTGCCTCGGGATGTGGGTGGTGTTCGGGGCTATGGCTTCTCAGCCATGAGCCCCTTGCTCTGTTCTGACCTGGTGGTCAGCACAGAGATCCCTTCGGCTTGGCGTGGGGGCTCATGGCTGTTTTGTTGGGATTGCCAGCCTTGGCAGCTTTATCCTATCTGGGGAGGGCCGGCTGACCTCAGTGGAGGCCCTCCCGCGTATCCCAGGCACCCATCCTCCATATTCGCGAGGCAGTGGTTAAATGAGGTTAAATGCGATTTAACCAAGTTAAATAAAGCAATTTAACCAAGTTAACCACAACGAGTGGGTAGTCGGCTGTCCTGGTGGTCAGCGGTTACTAGCTCTTGTCAGGCTCAGTGCGTTGCGTTCTCGGACATGACAGCGTGGTGTCAGGTCTTCGTTCAATGGAGAGTTTTCAGGGATGTTTTGCGAGTTTTTCCCCTCCCTCCCTCCCTTTCCTGTTTCTTTTTTATTAGTTATAAATTCATTTTTCCACTGATTTAATCAGTGTGACGGGTGTCTGTATGTGGGGGCTCATGGCTGTTTTGTTGGGATTGCCAGCCTTGGCAGCTTTATCCTATCTGGGGAGGGCCGGCTGACCTCAGTGGAGGCCCTCCCGGGTATCCCAGGCACCCATCCTCCATATTCGCGAGGCAGTGGTTAAACAATGTTAGCTAGATATTTTACAATGTTGCTTTTTGTGAAACACAAACTGAAAGTTAAATTGTCTCCAAGGTATGCCACAGGGTCAGATGTGACGGAGCATTCTTTGCTCATTCATGAGTATTATTCTCGAGAAACTAGCAATCCAGTACATGTTACAGTGGACACCACCTTAAAAGGATCACGGATGGGAATAAGAGCTTATCAGAGGTAAACCATCTTTCTTCTCAATATCACTATGTGTCTCTGTTCCAAGTGTAGCAAGTCATCAGCACTTAAACTTTATTATTTTATTAAAAACACCCAAATAACTACAAGTTGTAAGCTTCCCGGCTGTTCTCACTGATGTGCACACCTACCTTTTTTTGTGGTCAATGGTATATAAACTCTCTAGAGCAGTTTTCACTTGAGTGTCGAAAGTTAATTGCGTTTGCTTTGGTTTTGCATTGCTTTGCTTAGTGATTGGTTTAAAACTCTCGCGCCACTTTCTCAGCCAATTAGAAGTAAAACCAAAACCAATCGTGACTCGCTTGCGCACGTTTTCCCGCGCTTCGTGCCAGCTACATGTATTTGCTTCGAGTTTTGATTGGCTCACTGAATTGTCTGTGTTCTTTGTGATTGGCTAGAGTAATAACTTTGCTTTTGGTTTTGGGTTTGGTTTTAGAACACTCAATTGAAAACTGATTTACCATGGCCTGTGATATATACTGGAAAATGATTTAGTCATTGGATACTGTCATCCATCCTTTGAACAACCAGGGCCTGGTGGTTAGAGTAAAATATAAGACATGTGTACACTGTCTTCAATAATGGGATACTTCTCTGATATGCAATCAAACTGTCAACCCTTTACATGTATTTTTTTCCCTCACAAAGCTGTAAAATGGGTGTTCCTGGGAAGACAGAAGGTACAATCTTTTCACCGATCCTATGTGAGGTGATACTCACTGGACCAGAGAGAGTCGGAGGTAAGAAATGAGTTATAATCAATTATTGATACACCCTCAATGTACAATCTGAATTTTTAAAAAAAAAAAAAAAATATTGTGTTTTTGTTTCTTATATGATTATAGTAAACTGGCTGCAAAGAACGAAAAATACAGCTAAACAGGGCATTTCTCCGCTATCAGATATGCAACATGTCAACAGGTTAGTGAAGCTTGACAGTTACATTGTAAAACATTCTGATGACAGACACTTTGTCTTATAGCACAACTAAAGTATAGCCTGCGCTCTGATTGGTTTATTTACCGTCTACTATTTGCCCATGGGTTCACGCTGACATATGCCTTCAACCTGAGGGGCACGCTGATCTAATGCGACATGGCACAAGAAAGTGCCATTACTGCACGAGTTTTTAGATATTTTCTTGTGAATTTGATAAGCTTAACATAAGGAAACCTATTTCTCCAAAATGCTGAAAGACGTTTAGGCATAAGGCACATTTAAAATAATTCAAAAGATTGTTTTGTTTTTCTTTTAGGTTTTCGTCAGCATTATTTTATGCGAGCACTACAAAACTGTAATACATCGCCTAAAAATTGTGCTATAAAGCAAATGGTTAACACCAAGGTGTGCATTATTGAGTTTTAGAATATAGCCGCTGTATACGCGCGATGGAATTCTAGCAGGCATTATTTTTAATAGAACATAGCTGAAAACTATAGAAGCCCGGTACCCCGGATGTGCGAATTGTTTGTCGAATTTCGCTGAACGACTTCGTCGACTTCGCCTCTATTCTCTTGTTTTGTTGTTTAAATGATGCTTTAAAGCAGCCACTTATTTATCAGGAACGTTTTACCTGCTTAAATCGGGAAGTAAGACAGTGCCAAAGGAAGCGACAGATGAAGAAAGAATCGTTGAAATTTGTTGTTTTTCTTTGGAGTTGTATACGCCGCTATTTTGCCGTGAACTGCCCGAAATTGATTGGAAATTATTTAGAAAAACAAGCCGGACCCTAGAAACGCTTTGAGGTAAGAAACCTTTTTTTAGCCACAATCTGAAGACACAACACTCCACTTTTGTTCTTTTTAATCGAAAAAAAGAGGCGAATTTGAAAAACTTGCTGAAAAACGAACGCATGAAAATTTTTCATTTGAATGAAATTGAAGTAGGCTTAACCAAACTTGAATGCGTAAATATTTCAACAAGATTTGTCGGCTTTGTGAGAATCTTTTGGTAATTGGAGAAAGGACTATATAAATAGGAAATATGAATGAAATGGTATCTTGGTTTATTTATAAAGAAGCCGCCAAAGAAAAGAATAAACTAAACTTTCACTTTTACCAATGTTGCGTGCGTTTGTAAATGCCGTGAGCAGCCGCGAGTCTTGTAAGTTCTGTGCTCTTTTTAATGCTATATTCTAAACCCACTAGAAGATGGTTTTCCTATGTCCTATAAGAAAATAATGCACTTTTGAGGTCTAGAAAAGCAGCTGAATGCCCTCGCCTGACGGCTCGGGCATCCACTAGCAGCTTTTATAGACCTCAAGCGTGCATTATTTTCTTATAGAACATGGAAAACCATCTTCTAGTAGGTAAATGGATGTACTTGGGACGCTTGCTAAGCACTCAAGAAACTAGAGTTGCACTTGGCTATCGTCTCATGCGACTCTTGGCTATCATAACCTCCCACGTACATCCATAACTCAATAGTGTTCGCTATGGCATTTGTCATTTGTTAATTATCACATAGCTAGCAGAGCCATGCAAGCAAATTTAGTGTACATTGTAAATGTATACAGTGCAAGCACCATAATCCAATAGGGAACACTGTTAATGTGTTCAAATCGCTTTGCCAGAGCCATTAGTTTTGGTGCACATTTCCACCTGCAATGTTATAAAACGATTGGTTCATACATGTCCCGGGGGGGGGGGGGGTATTCAAAAAATATTTGTACGGGGAGGCTCTGCCCCGAGCTCTAACCCCTTACCCTTTTATATACCATTTTTGACAGAAATTGTACCCCTTTCGTATACCTTTCACTTCAAAAAGGTACCCCTTTCATATACCTAAAAGACATGGCATAGACTTAGATCAAGACGTTTTCTTGTCATTTTCATGTAGCGCGTAATAAATTGAAATATTACAGCTATGAATTAGCTTGAATTGCATCTGTTCGAAATTTTTTAATTGAGGCCCTTTGAAAAACCTAAATATCAGATTTGTATACCCTTTCATATACCTAATATTGTGAAATCTCTACCCTTTTATATACCTGAAGCCTGAAAAAGGTACCCCTTTCGGGCGGAGCCTCCCCGTAAAGGCCATTATAGGGAGTACCCCCCCGGGGTACTCCCTAAAAAGTCCCAACCACAAAGAAACCAGACATGCACATCTGAAAACTCCTGCATTGTGTATGAGTGAACACAATGTACCTGTCCTGAGTTGTCACCTTAACTGGTCTCCAGGGTGTCCACTTATGGGCCAGGAGATTTGACTGTACTCTAATACCATGACCTTGAAAATATGACTTTGCGTTTATTTAACGATCTTCTGGACATGCATATAGTGGCTGCAGTTATTGACCTGACAATTCTCCTGCTGAAAACACCGACTGAAAAAGAACTTAAATCTGGCTGAAATTTCACATGAAAACAAAGTCGTTTGAAGCTACCAAGGCCAGAAAAGCAACCTGGGCTTGTTGATGAGCCGGCTTAGTGTTTTCTTAGCTACATCGCTGCTTTTTAGGGTTTTTTTTTTATTCTGAAAGACTAATAAAAATACATGACTGCAACATTGCCAGTTTGCAGTGTACATGATTCGTGTACATTTTGGTGGTCATTTTAATCCTATTTATTTTGATTTATTTACACTAAATTATTTTTTTGTTTTCACAGTGCCAGTGAAAGGTTATTAGAAATGCTTGGTTCTGTTGTGGGATATGTCGACGATGTCCTGGTGGGTATTTTTTGTGCAGCTTAAACCACATGTACATGTACACTGTACAGCAGCTTTAAATAGTATTATTCTTAATGTAAATGTAAATTTTAGTTAAAAATATATATATAATTATGTATTTGTTAACATTAATATATTACTGTATTTGTGAATAAAAGTTAGTGTTGTCAATGTTAAACTGTACATGCTAAAAGGAACTGACATTGGCAAAATTAATATCTAGAACAGTTTCTGCAGTCTTGCTATTTACTATTATACTATAGTTTCTACAGTTTCTGCGCAGTCACAGTCATGTAAACATGCACATACCGGATACAGATAGAGAGTACTGTATCTTGCAGTTTTAATGAAAAACGGGAAAAAGAAGGACTTCAACAGGTCATCTGTTTGCACCATTGAAGCAGTGTTTGGGCCGGATCAGGGACCAAAACCCAAGGGGGCGTCATACAATCCCTGCATAGTATGATACTTGCTGTATTGTAGAAGTGAGCATTCCCTTTTGTTATGTTTCAAATTTAAAATACAATAATATTTTGTTCCCATAATATCGACTGGGATATAAGCAATGTACATGAAAATGGGAAACGTAACTACCTTATTGTTGCTTTTTTTCGGGAAAATTGAACTGGCCTATTTCGTGGGATTTGGCGGGTCTTAATTTTCGCGAATTTTTGAAAATCATGAAAATTAAGTTCCGCGAAAATGAGTAACAATAAGGTACATTTACGCAGTATTATGCGTGGGTAATGAGATCGCTCGTAAACTGATCTGTCATAGCAACCAGTTAGGTTTATCTTGTGATGCTAATCTTTAGAATTTTTTCCAGGCTGGCAAAGTGCCAGGTAACAACAGTGTTGGCAGAGAGTTGATGGATCTTGTTACTTCTGTCCCTCGTATGTCTCACGAAGACTTTGAGTCCATTCTTAACAGCAACATGCAGGTATGTGTAATTTTATTTTACAATTTGACTGCCAGCCCGAGTGTTCTGTGAGCGAATAGTCACGAAGCGCAGTGAGTTGACTTTCGCTAATAGAAAACGAGGGTGAGTTAGTAGTGTAACTGTTTAAGTAAATTGAGAAGAATTGTCCTTTTAAAGAGCATCGTGCGTTAAGTCTCTACCAATACAAATTAGTAGATGTAAAGAGAATGCATGCAAACCCATTCATTTTGAGCTAAAGAATCATTATACTGACGAACAGTGTATATGTAGAAGCATGCTGAAATTTCTACTGAGTTTGATCCTTTTTAGCAAGGAGCCCAAAAGTGTGACCCCTTTTAATAAATTCACCTTCTTTTGTGCAATTATTATCCAGTTAAAAGAGAAGCCAGGGACAGCTTCCAGCAAGCTTCTGATTGATTTAAATCCGCAGAAACGAATGTGAATTAATTAACTGCGGTACCACTTTTAGGCTCCTTGCTACATTAACATTTCTGACCCCCTCAACGACTCAACGACCTTTTTTGGAGCCTTTTTCATTGCTGTGCTTTCTTCTCCTTTCTTTTCGATATTAGTTTAAACTATGTCTGACATTCTTTCTTTTGAATTCTCTTTTTAGGACTTGCTGATGATCGTGTATTTATCAGGCCTTTGTAAGACGCAAATCGCACTGGGAGAGAAACTGGCCACTGTGCTATAGTGTAACAAATTTTAAAATGTGCAATAAATTATGAATAAACTGAACATTTGCATTTGTTATCCTTGCGATGCGTTGAGTAATTGGTTTAAAAACTCCCGCCATTCTCTCAACCAAAACCAAACTCAGTCGTGATTCCCCCTAACGGCCTTTCCCTTTTTTTTTAAATGAGCGATTTAAAAAACATGGTTGAACTAATCAGAAAATAGCTTATTATATGTGGTTTCTTTGTCGATGATTTGATTTCATCTATAACTAGTTGCGGTTTACATGATACAAAGATATCTTCGATGTTATTTATATGCCAGCCCAGACATATTAGTTTGTGAAACTGTGTGTTTTGTTTACTTGGTTGGCAGTTTTAAATAACAACAGATAATTCATCTTGCCAAGTTGCCAAAAAGAACGTCAAACAAGTCAGTACACGTCAAGTCCACGTGTCGCCGCGGCAGCGACTCTTGATCTACTTCCTTTCTACAGCGCCTTACAATTTAAAATAGTAGTTTGTCTGCTTTTATCCGGGCCTTACAATTAATCCTTATTGTTATAACGATATTCAACAAAACCGTTTTTTGTTATTTTTTTAACATTAGTTAATCTGAAATGCTGCTTTCTTCCACATAAGAAGAATTTAAGTGTAAATATTTTTAACTTTTTGTAGCTTAGTAAATTTTAATGTAAATAGTGTCCCAATTAGTTTTTTAAAGCTAAATACCTTGACACTATAATAAAGTATTTCATTTCATTTCATTTCATTTCATAAGATCACACCAATATTACATCCTTTGTGTTACGTCTTTTTTGAAACGTACGAACGGTGTTTGTACTCTTCTAGCAGGCATCAGCCGCAGATGTCAAAATCTGTTAAAGGAATAATAGCATTTATTCAGTAATGGCCGGATGCTTTATTAAGATTAATTCTCAAGCTAAAATGTGTATGCGTCGAACTGACGGTAAACATTGTTTCGATAATGGTCGGCCTACAGAATGAACAAAAAAAGCGTACGCAGCAATCAGTTAAATGTTCTATAATGGTAGAGTCAGACCTTAATTTTCAATACACGTCTTAGCTGGAGAAAGTAATCTCGAAGTAGAACAGGATAAAGGATCGCTTGGTGCATATCAGTTGGCAAATTCTTTGGTTTTCTTATTTCTTAGTATTTTACCAAATTTACGTGTAATTGGGTCTTACGTTCTAAATTACAAGACAAACAATCATATTTTTGTTGACTTCTGTGTGATTAAAAATGATAACAAATAACATAAACATGTTAATCAATTTTTTAACTGTAAAACAGACCTCTTGAAGTTCTTGCGAGCTTACGTTAAAATGTAGGCATCCTTTCGACGAACCTTGCTTAACGAGTTCGGGAATCGTGCCTTGAGGGTTCACTCGACGGTTAATTAAACAAAACCAAAACTTGTTCTTTGGATTCATGTCAAAAGAACCGCACTCTTCTGTTCGCAAGCAAATGTCGAGACATTCCATCTTTGTGAAGACACGCTGTCTTGAAATCGTCATTTTTGAAGTTTTATGAAACCGTCCCGCTAGCTGACGAGTCTGCAGGATTTCTTGGAAATTTCCAAAAGCATTTTGACAAAATTGACAACGAACAGGCGCAACCAAAATAAGAAAAAGCCAAGTAAAGGCCCTTGGCAAACTTAATTTCATCCTTTGGATACAGGAGTCAGAGGGCTTAATGATTTTTGCAAAATTTTAGAGGTTTTGACACCGCAAAGAATGGATCAAAATGACTAATGGAACGAGCTGTCCTATTCTTCAATTAGTGCATTGAGTAGTTTAGTAAATTAAATATGTTGATGTAAACATAGAGTAATAGTGTAATAAGCATAAAGTAATCAGAAAGTCAACTTAACTCATGGAAACGAAAATAGTGAAACACGTTTGTAGAACAGGGAATTGAAGAGAGGGTTATTAAACGCTTCGGTCACTGGTTCGTGTAAAATCTACAACCTTCCAGTTAGAAATGCTGGTGATCATTAGTAATTCATTTTAGCAAGTTGCTCCAGTCGCCGATAAACAAGCAAACCACACAACTTTAATTTGGTGAAAATAAAGTGTTGTTCCCCTTTCGTTGTACCCATTGATGTTTAATTACAATCATCAATCGTAAGGAATTCTTGTATAATGATAATAATAACGAGGCCCCAAAAATCAACGTATAACAACAAACGACTAAATAAACTAGTTTTTTTTTTGTGCATTCACTTAGAGAGCTTTGTTATCAAACTAACAAAGTTTTATCCAGATGTTTGGTCAGTTATTAATATCGCCGTCACTCTACCTCAATAATTGATTTTCACACGAAAGTCAACATTATGCTTTTTTGGAATTGATGAACAAAGAAAAATAAAAAAAGCATAGAAATGGATGTTAATGAATAATCAGCAATTATTCTTTGAATTCGAGGTGAATGGCGGTAGAATATTTTACCTAGCCACGAAGAGGCGAGGCAAATATTCCGCCGCTATTCACCAAGAGTTGTGTGGACATTCGTGCTGCAAATTGCAAAATATGTAGTCTTCTCTCACTTTGAAAACCATCAGGCAAATTCCGTAGCCTTTATTGTATTTTCTGGTACAGCATCTTGTATTCTTAGTTTTTCCGATTCAGAAACGCTTGTGAAACGCAAGGCAGCCATTTTGTTTCTGCTTAAATCACATGCTTATTATATTAGCCAGAGATAGCGGACCAATCAGCTTATTAAGATCATCAAGTATGTTTATACCAATTCTTGATATTAGTCTATTTTTTATTTTAACTAAAAATAATTCATGCTCGGAAGGGACACAAGAACGTCCTTCATCGCAAATGGGGCAACCGTCATTGTAACACTTTTTATACGTTTAGTTTCTAATCTCACATACGTTGTTGATCAAAGCATGAAAGGTTGTCTGCTTTGTATATACAATAGTTTTGAAGATTTTTCTTTGTTAGGTCTGTAATGGAAAAACACTCTAAATTGACTGAAAGGATGAATCAGGCAAAAAGCTACAAAAAATGTTTTTGTTTTGACTGCTAGTTGTGTCGCTTTCAAGTCTATGAGTTTTCTAACATGAGACTAATTTATCAATAATAAAAGTATAACACAAGCAGCTAACCTCTTGAAGGTCTTGTGAGCTTACAGAGAAATGTATCCATCCTTTGTTTTGACCTATCATTTCAGGCATCGTGCCTTGAGAGTTCACTTGTCTGTTAATGACACAAGCCCAAAACGTCCTTGTGCCGTTCTTAGAGTGTCCTTGTTTCACATCGAAAGAACCACACTCTGCTGTTCGTAAGCAAATGTCGAGACATTCCAATTTTGTGAATACGGGTTGTCTTGAAAGCTTTATCTCTGTGCTTGGCGTTAACCTTCCTGGTTGTTGTTGTCGCTGTAAGATCTCGTGGAAATTTTCAAACGCATTTTGGCACGCTTGACAGCGATGACGAACAACCAAAATAAGAAGAATCGTCGTAAAGACCACGGGTAAACGTGCTATCGACATTTCTGTGTCTACTTCTGATAAAATGAAACGGCAAACTTAGCGACATTATCCATTAGCTTAAAACCAGTTTGTTTGTTCATGAAGCATTCCCGCCTTTGCTGCATAATGAACCTTTTAAAAATTGGTAAAAAAATATTTATTTTGTCGGTATTCGTACTGTCAATAAGAAAAGGGAAATGTAATATTATGTACACAAATTTACACTTGTTGCCGCTGTAGTTAAAAATATCGATATTATCTTCCGTAACCGACTGAGACAGTTATTTCAAAGATCCGTCAAACTCGAGTTTGGGTTTTGTTGAAAAAAATTCATCAAGTTGTAGAAAAACGAACAAATTAAAAACTTAGATTGAGAGCGGAATGATATATAAAAGGACATTGTATTTTATGATTTTAATTTAAAAATTCATTTTTTTCCTGAATATGGACAGTAATAGATTACTGTCAAATTAAGCTGTTGCGTGTGTTTAAAAACTGCAGCACCAAGGGGCGAAATGATGAATTAGTAGTGAAAACTGATATCTTCATAACAAATGAGAATAAAATTTGAGTATTTTTTCGCACACTCTTTATCGCGATAGTAGATAGATATATTCTTTAATTCATAACTACGAAAATTGAAAGAAATTATATGCGAAAATGAAAGCTTCTACTGCTATGTACTTCTCAAAACAATTACAGAAAGTAAATTGAAGGCGCACGAACCAAATATATATAATTGGCTTTGATGAAATTCAAAACCCACTCCCTCCGAAATTTGGGCTCTGTAATCTACTGAATATGATACTAGGCTAGACGGGAGTTTTTAGTGGCAGGATTAGTATGACTGATTACCATGAAAAAAAACCCGGCATTTTTCTTTTGGATCGGACTAAATGGATAAAGACAAATCAATTCACCCCTGAAGCATTGTAAAAAACGTTGAATTTCAGAGGTACGCGTTCCGATTGCTCAAAATGTACGTGAAAACTCAGTATATCAGTTGTAGTTTTTTTGCCTTTGCCGCATCATTCGCTTAGAGCGACAAACGTTATTTTTAATTAACGTTTACATTTATGAACAAAACATGTCTTGACTAGTGCCGAATAGATGCAAAGGAGTTAAAGATTCCTATATTAAAGGTCAATAAAATTTCTATGATGAACTAAAACTTTTAGTGGTACAAATAAATTATTGTTCTCGTTAATTTACAAGAAAATTTAATTTAAAACTTTTAATTAAAATTTCCTCTGCAAAAAATAAAAAAATATAAAAATATAAAAAAAATTAACAGGAACATTCAGTGGTAAAAAGAACCTAGTAAATATTCCAAAAAATGTTTCTGACATTAGTTTACAAGGTTCCTGAAGTAAGTCCACAAAATAAGCAGACTATTATTTTTAACCCTGGATTGATTATTTTTTTTTTGGTAATTTTAAATGTTTATGTTAAATTTTTTAGATTGAATATCGTCATATTAGTATCAATTTGTTTAAATTTTGGCCATTTTTGACATTATGGAAAAAGCTTATTGTTCAAGATAACGCATCCAAGATGGCGGATTTTAAAAGAGACCAATCGCGGGCTCATTTACCGATCAGCGGCATGGAAGTAAGGTTAGCAATGCAGCTGTTGTTAAAAATTCAAGAAAACATTTATCTTGTGTTTTGTCTGCTTGACAAGCCACCCATATTATGAAGGCAAATACAATTTAACGGTGAAAGGTGGAGATTTAATTTCTTTAATACAATGTCTTTAGTTGTTAACAAACACGCGAAAACCCCATTTGCGATCACAGTAAACTCTCTTCTGTTTCGGCCGTCATTTCATAACATAACATAACACAACATAACTTATATCCGCAACTTTTCTTTTTACACAGATTAAAATAACACACCTTTTTTTGTTTTCAAATATTTATAAATACATTTTATTTTACAATTTTAAGTTAGGCAACGGAGGCCAAGTGAACCGTTAGGTTTTTTTAGATGGCCCCCATGTGCCAAAATAAGGTAATTTTGTATACCACGCTAGGAACAAATGAAAATCAAAGATAGAAAAGTAAATAGAAAAAAAAAAACAATACATATCAACAATTTTTATATTCTTATATTTTATTTATTATATCGCAATCAAATATATTTATAATTGCCAGATCGCAACTAATGGTGGTTTGTGATGTTAAAATTCTTTGGTTTCAGGCTCCATCTCTAACTAGCTGTCATAAACATTATGAATAAGCACGGTAAATAAATCGGTGACGTTACCGATCGGTCGTTTAAGGTCGCGCAGGACCCTTGCTCATTAATATATTCATTAGCCAAATTTCTTGTTGGAGTGCTGTCTTGTAAAGCTTTAATTCACTACATTTTGAATATCGATTCCTCTAAAATTTAATAAGGATACCCAGGGATGATGGAATTACGTCGTGATTGTCCTTTTACTGAGAGATGACCGTTGTCTGTGATGTTACAAGCCCTTAAAAGCTTAACTGAAGATAATGCGATTTTGTGTCCAAGTTTTCAGCTAGCACAGCGCACCAAATTAAATGATTATATAGCCTAGTGATAAATCGTAACTTCTTTTGTGTTCCCACTAGAACGAAATTTTCGATTTCAAAAACTGCTACAAGTTAATGGCTTCTAAGAGAGTAAAAATGTGAAATCTAAACTTTGAAACATGCTATCTTCATTTTGAGAAGGAAATTTAAAAATTCGCTCTAGCCAGAACACAATAGAGTACACCAAGTTTATGTTCCTCGCGAATCAACTCTTGAAATTCTATATCGGCGGAGAAAACTTGGACACAAAATTGCAGGTTTTGAGGCTTCCGAAGACCTTCCGAGTCGATGTTTACAACAACGTGTGCTTTATTTAAAGCTGTGAATCTAATTATGATAATTCTCTATGTTCCAGCGCACGGGATGCGAGGCTGAGAACAATAGCGCGTAATTACTTGTACAAAGAACTCTGAGAAAAAAAATTCTCATGAATATTTCGTTTGTTGTCGGCTTCAGTCGTCGCAGTTCGTGCATACTCTTTAAATAAATACATACATAATGATTTCAAGGGTCCTGCGCGACCTTAAAACAAACTCTCCAAATTCCAATTCGATCTTGGATGCACGTACACGTCTTAACGAGATCGTGAGCTTCTCTGTGTAATCTGGGTAAATAATTTACATTTACATTTTTTTTACATTTACATTGTGCTAACCAGAGAACATTGGTTCATGATGAAACAGCAATTCTTGTGTTTAACTTGTAAGCACATATTTAAATAACAAAAACAAAGCATATATCTTTAATATATTGCCAAATTAAAAAGGAACGTTAAACAACGCAGACCAACTCCACGAGGCGATACGGTAGCGACTTCTGGTCTACTTTCTACTAACTCACGCTAAATTGTTAAAATTATTAAGACTGGATTAAATTTAAGCTCCTTCCATTTTTTCTACAGAACAACAATATTATATTTCTTATATCGCAATCAAAACGTACGGACAGAGTTTGTTCTCCCCTAGCAGGCTTGAGCTGATGCTGTCAAAATCTGTTAAAAGAAAAACAAACAAATCAAAACAAAACAAATAGTATTAATTATTTGTTATGCTAGATTGGGGCAAAAAAACATACCAACACGCACTTTAATAATTATTATAGCTTTATCTTTTACCATCTTTTATGTTTTATATTATATTTACCACTCTTATGTGTCCCGTTTCACTTTACTAATCTTCATTTTCAAATATGCTTAATTTGCATTGATCATGGCGCGGATCGTTGTCTTTTCGATATATATTATACACTCTAAATTAGCTCGCACAAAATAATACCGTAAGATATTTTTGTGCTAGTATAACTGTATATAATTAATGAGTCTCACAGTATTTTGGTGACTGAGTCGGAAGAGAAAGTGTAAAAAATGCTTTTCGCTTTATATAAAACACCTGTTAAGCGATCTTTTAGATTAGAAACACCGTGCAATCAATGTTTGTACTTGTTTCGTTTGTAAT
Source organism: Oculina patagonica (assembly GCF_052425735.1). Taxonomy (NCBI): domain Eukaryota; kingdom Metazoa; phylum Cnidaria; class Anthozoa; order Scleractinia; family Oculinidae; genus Oculina; species Oculina patagonica. The sequence continues at coordinate 12,172,071 of NC_135765.1, read as the reverse complement.
ACGTTTGTACTTTACTGATTATAGATGGAGGTAGAGTTGAGAAATGAGTTAAATTAAAAAGTTGCCATTCCTACAGCAAGCCACCCTTTTGTTCTGACAACAATGTTGTTTGGTATCTAAAGCAACTAACCTCTTGAAGTTGCTGCGAGCTCACATTGAAATGTATCCACCCTTTATGGTGACCTGCCATTACGGGTACTGTGCCTTGAGAGTTTACTTTTCGGTTAATTACACAAAACCAAAACGTTGTGCCGTCAGTTGACTGCGTTTGCTGCATGTCAAAAGAAAAACACTCTTCAGTTCGCAAGCAAATGTCGAGACATTCCATCTTTGTGAATACGGATCGCCTAAAAATCTTCATCCCTGTGTGTGCCATTAACCGTCCGGATAGCTGATGACGTTTTAAGATTTCTTGGAAATTTCCAGGCGCATTTTGACACGATCGGCAGCGCTGGCAAACAACCAAAATAAGAAGAACCGCCTTAAAGACCACGGGTAAACGTGCTATCGACATTTTTTAGTCTTCTTCTGATAGATTGTTGATTCTACTTTTAATTTTATTAGAGTGAAAAACAACATTTGTTTGTTCAGTATAAATTTCCATCTTTTCTGCCCAATTTATTTTGTCAGTGTTCGTACTGTCAATAAGTCAAAAGGGAAATGTAATATTATGTACACAAAGTTTGCTGTTGTAGCTAAAAATATCGATATTCTATTATTAACCTACTGAAACACTTATTTTACAGATCCGTGGAGCTCGAGTAAAGAATTTGTTAAGCCAGTCAAAAAATAAGCAACAAATTTTCAAGTTGGTGATGAATCAAGGAAATGTCCTCGCGATTTTAAATTAAAAATAGACTGCGAGCAGGCTCACCTTGGGGCACGCATGAGAGCTTGGGTCGCTACGCTCGCCACTCGCGCGTGCCCCAAGGTATATTCGCGCGTGCCCCAAGGTGAGCCTGCTCGCAGGCTAAATTAAAAATAAATTGTGTATCTGAATATAGGCAGAAATAGATTATTGCCTAATTAAGCTGTTGCTTGTTTTAAAGTCCAGCACCAAGAGGTAGAAAAGGCCAATGAGTATTAAAAATTGATATCTTCATAACAAATGAGAAAAATTAAAATTTTAAGTTTTTGGTCGCTCCGACAGTGGTCACACTTGTACTTAGGCTCTGTCATTGGAAAATCAAGTCTTTCATTTACAACTACAAATAATGTAGGAAGTTATATGCGGAAATAAAAGCATTTTTGTTTCTATGTGCTACTCCTCAAAACAATTAATCGCAGGGGAAAAAATTAGCGAACAGGAAGCAAAGATTTATTATTTTATTTTTCCTAAAACATCTCATCGGTCCGGAATCCGTAATCCTTGAATCTGATTGGCTAATTGTACGTGTTCCGGCGGTCCGGATTTCCCCATCCGTACCCCGCGTACGGACCACTCAGAGTGCGAAATCTTTTGAATTTGCAGCGTCGGACGAAAGAACGCATAAAAGTTTCGCTTTACAAAATCGAAATAGCTGCTCGTCATGTTGTGAAATGAAAAAGGACAAAATAGTAGTGGAATTAAAGGCCTCAAGGCCTGACAAAAGGGAACCTTTCTTATTTATCGACAACATCGGGTTGTATTTTACCGTTTGTCGTTTGTCGTTGTTTGTGCATTTCGCAATGATTTTCACGCGATTGCGGTAAGCTGCACCGGTTTTCATACTCCACTTATGAGTTAAACTGCCTTGTTTATCTGCCACGTTTTACCAGAACAAAACACTATTTGCTATTTACTGGGTTAAAGCTGCCATTTCTACAATATACATGTAAAGGGGACAATAAGCCACCCTTTCGTTCTGACTACAGTCAACTCCCGCCTTGCGGACACCTCGCTATTACGGACACCCCGTTATTACGGACAGGAGCTGAAGTCCCGACGTAGGAGGATTACTGAAAATAACTCCCGCTACTACGGTCTTTCTCTATTACGGACCGTCGAGAACAAATTGTGGTCCCAACGGATTCCACTGTAGTGGGAGTTGACTGTACTGTGTTGTGAAGTAGTTAAGTAACTAACCTCTTGAAGGTACACCCCTCTGTAACAGACCTGGTGGAACCCGACCTGGTGGGTTATTTTGCCCTCCCTGGTGGAAATTTGACCTCCCTGGTACCTGGTGATTATCTGAAAAATCCCTGGTCGATTTTTTTCTCCCCGGTGAAGAATTGTGTTTACCTGGTCAGGAAAAAATCAACCAAAATCTTTCTGCTGGCTTAAATAAACAAAAAAAAACGACGCGCAGCAAAAAGATAATTTAATAATTGACTATAACTCGATGTAAATATAGCAAAAAGTAATTGTTAACTTTTACTATTGTTTTCGTCGCTTGTTCTGCTGTCATGCACGTCACTGAAGAGACAAAACAGATATGTTTCTTTTACTGTATGTATTACGAGCTTGTGAATGATTCAGAGCTGAGCGATTTGAACAGCGCGCGCGGCCCAAAATAAATGTGTGGAAGTATTTTTGACCCGGCTTTTTACAGCGTTTTATCGAATAACTACGCAGAGGATAATCAGCCTGACCCACATAATTCTTGGTGAGTATTAAGCGGCTTTTTCCCTTCGATTAAGCAGCCTCGAGCAGTTTGAGAGGTAGACTTGCCACAAGTCGACCTCACGAGTTTTCACAGTGAATAAGCGAGCGAAGCGAGCCTTTTAGGCCGCTTTTTTGTGCGAGCGACGAAGTCGCGAGATCGAGTGACGAAGTCGCGAGAGGTCGACCTTCGTCCCGGCGCGCCATAATAAACAAGACGAAGGACTTTATTGAAAGTCTATTTGAGAGGCGCTTGTCAGATGTATAAAATATCATGTTTAACTTTGCAGCCCGCCGGCACAATGTGATGTAAAATATACGTCAGTTATTCAAGTACATTCAAGATCATTCAAGTGGCCTATTACGGTAAATTTTAATTAAGCTGCCTCAAATTGTAAGTACTGTCTAAATAGAACTTTGTGTAGCTCTCACCTACATGAAACTATTGATGCCTACGGCTGGAGCTGGGGGCTGGGGGACAGCAGTCATTAATTAACACATATTTAAAAAATATAAGCAAACGGTTCTCTTATTTAGATTTTTTATGCTTTGACCTTCTAAAAATGGATCAACGAATAAGGGCCGTCATATTGAACATTTTTCAACTTAAAAAGTAAACGGATGCCACAGTTTAAATTTAGGTGCGCCCGTGCTAGGCAGCCTCTGGACCTGTCTTTAGCCTGCGAGCAGGCTCACCTTGGGGCACGCGCGAATATATCTTGGTGCACTCGCGAGTGGAGAGGCGCTGATTCTGTCTCTTGATGCTAGCTCTTTTGATAATAAATATTTATGCCATTTACCTTCTGGAAAAGTAATTTAACTTGTATTCAGATTAGCAGGGCTAGATAGACGTTCAAACTAGGGAGTCGAGAAAATATTATAATCCCACGAAAAAATCTCCCAATTTCTTTGAAAAACTATCGAATATCTGGCTGAATTAACGCTTACCTAGACTTTCTAAAAGTCCTTCGACGCGCAGTTTAGGAATTTTTAGTCGTTAATGTATGTTTTGGCAGGTGTAATTCGTCGAGTGTAAGGTTGATTGCCTGGTGAAGCGCGTCCAGTTTCCCTTCCGAAAATAAGACGCGTTGATTTAACTGAAAAGGTCTAGAAATAATCGTGGTTTTTTAAGTTTACTTTTAGATGCCTATTTGCATATGAAACTCCCTTTAAAACGCACGAAATGTGATTTCAGCCTGTCTATTTTTTTCAAAATTTCACGGGGAGGCATGTCTCCTGGAACCCGAGTAGCTAGCCTGTGAATAGGCTCTCGAGAAGGATCACGCGAGGGAAGTGAGCGGAAGAGCTCCCATAGTAGCTTACATCTTCGGCGTTCACACGATTGCATCTTTCAGATCCGTCGTTTCGTCGTTTGCATCTTTCAGAACCGTCGTTTCAAATCCTGCCTGCAGGCCTGCTAAGAACTGAAAAAGTAACATGCATCAAAAGGAAGTGTAATTATTTTCAGGCGATGATGTCAGTCCATCACCTAACCTTATATCATAAGGTTATTGGCGGAATTTGTTCTTCTGTTCGTCATCGCTTCTGCGAGCATTGCGTGCCTTGTTTGATACCCTGATGGACAAAAACGTGCAGGCGATAATTTCAGAGGATTTTAGGAATATAACCCCGGCGACTGCTTCAAGCCCAAGGGTAGACTTTTTAAAAGTCGTTCGCTTCTCGTTTCTCGTTTCCGCGCTCTGTGTGCTCTTCAGTCTCTTTGCGCTTGCTGAGCTCGACTTGTAGGCAAGTCTAGTCCAAGGGTGAACTAACCATGTCAATAGTAGGGCGACTCGTTGGCTCATTGCGACAATTATTTGCTAAATTTGACTCATTGCGGATCTAGTGGCGGAAATTCACTGTTCGATACAAAGAACTCACGGGGATCTCAAAACGGCCCGTTTGCCGTTTCTCCTTCGCCACTTTTCTCCGTGTAAGAGCAGGATACAAAGAGTATGTTACTTCAGTTGTTTGCGTACAATGCGAAAAAAAAAAACGACGGTGTCATCTACAGCCCTTAGACGACATCGGTGCGGAAAATTGTGCACGATAACCCCGCTAAGTTTATTGCATACTGGCTCACAGAGTTTGCATCAATAATTGGTTAGATTTAATATATCATCGCCCTCCCTGGTGATAAAAAAGTAATCAACCTGGTCGATTTTGTGTTGAAAACCTGGTGGAAAATCAGGTGTCACCAGGTCTGTTACAGAGGGGTGTGAAGGTGTTGTGAGCTCACATTGAAATGGATCCATCCTATGTTTTCACCTGTCATTTCGGGTATCAAGCCTTGAGAGTTAACTTGTCGGTTAATGATACAAATCCAAGAAGTTATTGAACCGTTGGTTGACAGCGCTTGTTTCATGTCAAAAGAAAAACACTCTTCAGTTCGCAAGCAAATGTCAAGACATTCCATCTTTGTGAATACGGATCGCCTAAAAATCTTCATCCCTGTGTGCGCCATTATCCTTCCAGGTAGCTGACATCGTTGTAAGGTCTCTTGGAAACTTCCAGGCGCATTTTGACACGATTGGCAGCACTGGCGAACAGCCAAAATAAGAAGAACCGCCGTAAAGACCACGGGTAAACGTGCTATCGACATTTTTTGTCTACTTCTGATATAAATTGCAACGGAAAACTAAGTCAAGGCTCCGAATATTAACCATTAGCGTAGAAGCCATTGATTTGTTTTTAAAGCATTTTCATATTTGCTGCCTAATGAAACCTTCTAAAAGTTTGCAAGGAGTAATTATTCTGTCAGTATTCATATTGTCAATACGTCAAAAGGGAAATGTAATATTATGCACACAAAGATTGCTGCGGTTGTAGTTAAAAATATCGATATTATTATCTGTAACCCACTGAAACAGTTATTTTACAGATCCGTCGAGCTCGAGTTAGGGTTTTGTTAAGCCAGTCAATAATAAGCAATACGTTGTCGAATAACAACCAAATTGGGAGAAGAATCAAGCATAAAAACTATTAGATAGATAAACTTTTAGATTTTAATTAAGGAAAAAATCATTATGTATCTGAGTATAGGCAGAAATAGATTATGGCCTAATTATGATTATGGCCTTGTTTTTAAAAGTTGCAGCACCAAGAGGAAGAAAAAACTAATTAGTAGCAAAATTTAATATCTTCATAACAGATATTTTGCGTGCAATCTTTATCGAGATAGTGGTCAGACATATACTTAGGTTCAGTCATTGGACGATCCATTCTTTCATACATAATTTCTAAAAATGAAAGAAATTATATGCGGAAATGCAAGCTTTTTGTTTCTATGTGCTATTCCGTAGAATAATTAATTACAGGGAGTTAACCTTAAAAAAATTAAGGCACAGGAAGACAAAATATATCTATTTTTAATTTTTATCTCAAACATCTCGCTCAGCGATCCGAAATACTTAATCCTTAAATCTGATTGGCTTATTGTGCTCTTTCCAGTGGTTCGGATTTTTCCATCTGGACCCCGCATACGGACTGCTCACGCCGCGGAAACATTTTGCTGCGTCGGACGAACGAGCCCTTGAAGTTTGTGCAGTCCAAAATCGAGATAGCTGCTAACCTACCTTTGTATAATGTGATAGGACAAAAAAGTAGTGGAATTAAGGTGGCTCCACTGGATTTTTAAGGGGTAACACCGCTTATGTTTGAGAATTAACTACGTCGCCATTAACAATGCTTTCGAAAAACGATCACCACAGCTTTATTAGATAAAGATGAAAAATTATTATGCTCAGTGTTATATTAACATCGGAGTTGCCATAGCAATGTAATGACGTCGTTATGTTGTTTTACTTTCGCTCTTATAATTATTTCTCTGCACGAGGAAATTTAATCGAAAATCGCTCAAAGGAGCTTGTACTACACTTAGCCGCTTTGATGTTGCAAAACAAAACAAAAAACAAAACAAAACAAAAAACAAAAAAACAATTGCAATCTTTTAAGGTCATTTAACAAATCGACCACATTTTTCTATTGTCTACACTTTAATAGACCACAGAAATGACGTCAGAAAATGCTCAAAACTCAAGTGGGACCACGAGCCGTTAGAAGAGTGGTTTTACTGCAAAGTTTTGAACATTTCATTTGAACACCATATGATGTTTGTACCATTCTCGTCCCCATAGCCCTTTCGTTTCTCTTAGTCTGCTTGGCACGAGAAAACGGAGGGCTCTGGGGACATAGGATTTTTGAATTAATTCGAATTTTTTTGATTGGCTGTTTGGAACAAAGAACTCCCTAAACGGAAGTAAAAAACGTAACGACTCTTTCGTACATTCTTTTGAAACGTCATGACTGCATACATGAAGACCGGAAGTCCTAGAATCTAGGACTGGAAATCCTTTGTCCCCAGAGCCCTTTGTTTCCTCGTGCCAAGGCCCAGCCGGCTAAAAGAAACGAAAGGGCTATGGGGACGAGAATGTGTTTGTACTCGATTCGCTTGTCATTTATTCTAAGAGACGGGCCATTATTTTTTTGGAGGGGGGGGGGGGGGATGTATCAAAATTTTATCAAGACAAACAACTGTTTTCAGTTTTGTTGTTTGTGCAAACACTTTTTTTCGCTGTATCTTCCTGCAGACAATCTTTGTTTGATGTCTGCAAATAATTAATTGGGGCTTTTGTTTCAGGATTTTTGATCCACCCCTCCAAATAAAAAATTGATCCCTCCCTTTACTGAGTAGAAAAGGAGTTGGAGGCGATAAATGTGATAAAAGCTACCATTACTAAAAACAAGCCGCCCTTCTTTCCTAACTACTGTGTTCTGTAGTATAAAAAGCAACTAACCTCTTGAAGATCTTGTTAGCTTATGTTGAAATGTATCCATGCCTTGGATTGACGCGACACTTCGGGGATCGTGCCTTGAGAGTTAACTCGTCGGTTAATGATACAAAACCATAATTTTTTTGTGGTGTTCTTCGACAGCGATCGTTTTATGTCAAAAGAGCCACATTCTGCAGTTCGAAGGCAAATGTCGAGGCATTCCATCTTTGTAAATACGTGTTGCTTAGAAAGCTTCATCCCTGTATTTCGATGGAACCTTCCGGGTTGTTGACGACTTTCAAAGATTTCTTGGAAATTTCCAAGGAAAGTTTGACACACATGCCTGAGTTGGGAAATAACCAAGATAAGAAAAACCCAAATAAAGACCACTGGTGAATTCCCTTTTGGCATTTTGGTGCGTCACTTGGTAGATTACAACAAAAAACTAGCCAAGCGTAGAACATAAGTGACATTTCCATAAGTATAAAAACCTTTTGTTTGTTAAGAAGCACTTCCGTTTTTGCCTAATGTAGCCCTTTTGTTAAAAAAAACCTCTGTTTATTTTGTGGGTACTTTAACTGTCAATAAGCCAATAGGGAAATGCAAAACTATTTACACAAGAAGCCTATTGCAGTTAAAACAGTAAAAGCATCCATTACTGTTCATCTGACTCTGAGCCGACTTGCATTACGTTAATTCAGTAAGTGCGAGTTTAGGTTCTGTTAAAACCAGCTTAGTTAAACAATAGACGAATTGTCATAAAACAACCGAATTAACAGAGGAATCAGAATGAATGCACGTCATTATGCGTTGGTTGTTTTTAGTATTTTCAGCCAAAAAAATAATTATGTATCTCAATAGGAGTACAGATATTTCCATAAAGGTAAGACACCCGCCAAGGACTCATATATTTCTTTGTTCCACGCTCATGACAACAGAATTGACAATTTTTATTATAGGAAAAATATTTTGAAGAAGCAGGGCGAATGAGGCGAAGGGCGGGATCATTTCTGGATCAGCGGCTTATATTTTTCTTTGTTCCACGCAAAATGACAACAGAATTGACAATTTTCAGTTATAGGAAAAATATTTTGAAGAAGCAGGGCGAATGAGGCGAAGGGCGGGATCATTTCTGGATCAGCGGCCTGGAATCGAGCTAACCAAACAGGTGTTTTGGGAAGTCAAGAAACCATTTATCTTTGTTTACTTAACAAGCCATCCATATAGTAAATGTGTACGTTTTTTAACGCATTTTAAAGAGCGCCTTTTGCGTTTCCCATTCGCCCGCACGAAACCGGCTAGGGCGCCTGCTACGCAGGCTAGAAAATAAGCTGCTGACACTATTTGAAATGTAATAACTGCCAGCAAACAAACGAACGAAGTCATCATTCCTCTAATCAAAGGTTGGCCAACGCCTAATGCCTAGAAGAAGCTTTAGAAGCACACATTTTCATCAAAGTTTAAGTACAATGGTAGTGATTCAGTTTCTGTCTCCTCCACAGGCTTTTCCAAGGCCGATTGAGCGCGGATTCTGCAGGCCCGTAGGGAGAGGGGGGGGGGGGGGGGGGGCTCGATGGGTGTCCGCACCGCACCAAACCCCTGCTAAATCCTGTGTCGCAGATCTGCCAATGTGACCGAAAATGTGTAAATCGTTAAAATACTCATCCTCGGAGACCCAGGGGCAGTTAGTGGGGCGAAACGAAGGAAAACCGGGCAGAAATCGTAGCGACGAAAGTTTTCAAGCACGGCACGAAGTGCCCCTGGGCAACGAGTCTCTCCAGACCATTTCCAAACGGCTCTCCGAATGCTGGCTCCCGATTGGGCAGAAAAAAACCTTTGTATTATTCTGCCCAATCGGCGAGCAGTAACTTGGGAATCACTTTCGTGTGTTCTTACACGCCGTCTACTGTGCCCGCCATACTTGTGTCGTTCGTTCGCCAGAGCTCTGCATGCGAGGGAAATTTCCATTTAGCTTACATCCGATGGCCCAAAAAAATCAGGGAATCTTTTCCGATGTCAGAGAGAAAAATATATTTGAAGATCGACGGGAAAATTTTCGTTTGGACTGATCAGAGGATTCGTAAATACTGGCTTGTTTATCGATCGCCCGCTCGATTGAGCTTGTAGGTTTCAAATATTTATTTCCTTATCCGAGCTTCTTATTTTGATAGTATCGCTATTTAAGGCTTGTACATTTGGATTCTAGCCTTTCCTTACAATTTTCTCGGCTAACTGAAACTTTTCCGTATTGCGTGGACCAGACAAGTATGCCAAACAGCCGCCAATGCATCACACCGTGAGAGATATTTTTTTATACAAAATAAACACAGTGTGATAAAACAAGTCTGTACAAAATTTAATCCACTGGTTATCGCGGCAGCGACTTCTCCTATCCTTTTAGATGGCTCATATTAATCATGTTATAAATAACAAATATTAATGATAAACGTTTTGCAAATTAATTTTCTAACATAAGAAGTCTGACATTTAACTTCCTTCCAAATTTTACAACCATTCGTATCATTATATTATATCCTGTCCGAAACGAACAAGCGGTATTTGAACTCTTTTAGCAAGCATCAGCCGTTGACGTCAGAATCTGTAAAAAGAAAAACAAAATAATAGCATAGATTATTAGATAATAAAACAGTGGATAGCGTTGTTGGCGCGAGCTAATTGGCTACTCAAGCATCAGATATTTTTTGTTATTCGCCTCTGAGCAACTTCCGTGTGAAAGCTGTAAATATTGACAGGAATAAATAAATTAATCCATTTTGGGTTAAATTATCTCACTGTTTAATTTTATACTAAAACAACTATTCACCTCAGTATCGGTGGCTAATGGTGGATGTTTACCGAGACGCGAAGCGAAGCGTCTCGGTAAATGTCCACAATACAATACTTTAATTTGACACTCCCCTTTTCTCCCCTTTTTGACACGGGGCTTTTTAGTGAAAATAAATTACAGTAGAAATTACAATTTTAAAATTATAAAAAAATAAAATGATAAACGTTATAATGATAAAAAATTACAATGATTTAAATTTTGGATAAAATGAATTACTCCAAATTAATCAAAAACTCCTCCATTAATTTTGATTTTAAATGAAATGTAATAGTTTTAAGAGTTTTTAAGTTCGATGTAAGGTTATTCCAAATGTTCACTGTTCTATAATGAAATGTTCTTTGACCAGAGGCAGATTTAAAAAGGGGAATAAGCCACCTCCATTACGGTGAATAGTTCTTAATTTTAAATTAATACTTTGATAGCATATCGAAATATATTACAAAAGCGTCTTATATTCGTCGAACGTACGTACAGTGCAAGCGAATAAGTATCGCCTAATTGGTGTTTGAATTGTTTGTTACTGGATTATTAAATACACAGAACAAATTCTTATGCAAATGAACTATTCATGTACAATCAAAAGTGGAAGCGCGAAACTTTTAAGTGACATTATTTACGGCCCTGCCTTTCTTTGAACCTGTTTAACTTGTCGCACAAATACTGTTCATGCATAAAGATAAATTTTTGTTCCCATTATCTGATGTTATAAATATTGTTTACATCTTCATTCAGTGAAATTAATTCGCTAGTCGGTCTAAACAATGTTTTCTTTAAAATTAGGTAAATCTTTGGTCTTAGAAGCCTTTTTCATTTCACTCTACAAATTCCCATTTCTTTACAGCTTTTTTATAGAGGGTTTAAAGAGAAACTCATTTCGTAACAACTGTGAAGATTACTTTATTTTCTGTTGGTAATGAGTTTTTAAGGATCATTCAGTAACATCTTTATGTCAATCATTAGTACTCTTTTTTACCATTAAGCAAAGCCTTTGGTCTTAGAAGCTTTTATGATTTTACACCAATTGCTGATAAAATCACACTTCGTATATAGAAAGCATCCAGGCAAAACTTTTTTCAAAACTACCATGAAAAATAACTTTGGTTTCCATTATCTAACACCCTTAATGAGTTTTACATTTTCATTAACATTTGAAAGCCTCTTTTAGTATTCTAGTATTTTTTATAGTCTTCTGTTTCAAAAGCTTTTATCAGTACACTCAATATATCGAGGGCTTCAAGTATAACTTTCTTTACAACAATTGTGAAAAATAAAGGAAAAAATAACTTTCGGAACATTTCGTGCCACTGTCTGATGCCACTAATGACGATTACACTTTTAGTCATTAAATTTTCAAGGCGATCATAAGTACTTTTTTTTCTTTCCAATTAAGTCTTTGGTTTTAGAGGCTTTTATCATTTTTCTTCAATTACCCATTACATCACACCTTCTATATCGAATACTCCATCTTGAATAGTGTAATTAATTCGATTCGAAACCAAATTTAAGGTATTCAGTTACTTATGAAAAAGGTTATTCGTTTATCTCACGCAAGAAACGAAGTATTTGTTTTGAAATCATTTTATTGTGGTTGCGAAAAAGTGTTTCAAGATAATAATTATTTTTTGTTAAGACCTTGTGAAAAACATATCGATTTCCAACAAGCGGGCAAAATGTTTGATCCTTGATTTCTTTTGAAAACCAGCTTATCGTCTATTCATTATCATTTAAAAACTCATTTAAATCCATGAGTGCAATTTGTGCTCAGTACTTATATCTTTTACAGAAACTTACATAAGTACAAATTTATTTTTTGTTATAACGGGAGTTATAGCTTAATAAAACATCCTGTGGCTGTATATGGACTGTATTGAAAAAAATCGTCCTTTATTTCTTATTATTTGCGGTTAGTTTTCCATGCTAAAGAAAATCTGAAATGAACTGACAGCTTTCTTTTGGCGTAAACCTTTTTGATATAACTGGGTTGGTTTTGTTTTAATGTCATCTTTTACGTGCTCTATTTAAATTTGATTTGCCTAAGATAATTGTTCAAACATTTTCACCTGTTGTTACTGACAGCGATTCTAAAAGACTGAATGTGTTCCGTTTGGACAGCTTCCGTCCGTTTACCTGAACTAACCATATGCTGGTTTTTAATGCCGCTCGTGAAGATCAACTTTTTGAAATTAACACAAGAAACACGTGAAAACATCAAACGACTCAACCTACAATCACCAAAAACTAATGATATCAATAGAACAGAGGTAGCTTAAGTAATTCACCTCTTGAAGCTCATGTGAGCTAACGTTGAAATGAATCCATCCACTGGCTTTTACCAGGCTCGTATCTATGGACGTTTCTCGTTGCCTTGTTGCACAAACCCAATGCTTTCTCGTGCCATCTGATCTAAGGACTTGTTTTAACTCAAAAAAATCACACATTTCATTTCTCAGGCAGAAATCCAAACATTCCATAGTTGTGAACGTACGCTCTCGTAATAGCGTCAAAGCCGCATCTCGAGGAAACTTCAGTCCAGTTTGCTGACGATTTTGCAATATTTCTTGGAAAGGGCCTAAGGCATTTTGGCAGGAGTGGCACAAAAGGGGAATTTTCAAAACAAAACAAACCATGAAGACTGCGAAAGCTGCTACAAGATTCAATTTCAACATTTTGGAGCCCAGTTTTGTCTGGGTGTTTAAATTACACCAGAAAAATGAATAAATCAATTCTTATAGATAATTGACAAATTAATGTCAGTTTTTTATTCATCTTTCACTAGTTTATTGATTCCAAATTGCGTCATAACACTGTCAGTGTGGCTGCAGGAGTTGTAAATTAACCCTGAGACAAAGGTGCCAATGTTTATGTAAATTAGACATCATTGAAATAAATGATGTGTTTGTGCAAGCCGGATTTTCGCCTTTATCTGGCATTGTTTATTATGTGGCTACGATTTCTGTCAAAACTCAAATAAGGCAAAGTAATAAGGTTTACCAAGTCACCTGCCTTCCATGTTTGCCTTTCATTTGTCTTCAATGAAATCTTGTTGTTGTGAGGATTCATTATATACAACAATGCAACGTCATGAATTTAATGGGGACATAGGGGGATCAGAAATAAACAAAAGATGGTACTAAGAATGTCTGTGTCATTTTTTAGATCACAAGATATATGATCTTTTTTTATCCGTTTACACCGCTAAGAAAACACAAGGAAAATAATTAATAATGCAAAAATTCTAATATTAAATTAAGGTCGCGGGGGACACCTTAGGCTCATCATTATGCATTTATTTAAAGCGTATGCACGAAGTACAACGACTGACATCGACAACTTTACGAGATATTTATGACTGGACAAAAATATGGGCGCGTGCGTGTGATTTGTAAAAAATCCCTGTTTCTTTGATATTTTAACCAATTTAAAACAACACTTAGCGATATACGTTAATATAGATTATAGAATGTCTTTGACCTTATTTTCATTTAAATTTAAATATTTCTGCAACTCAGAGTAATCACAAAATATTTGACATAAACAATCGTGCCCTTTTTAAAAACGCATTGTTCTCACCATAAAAGCGTGGAATATAATTACCATAATTACATCTCTCCTTGGCAAAATGATCGTATTTAGGTCGGGACACCTTCGGAAATCTCAAAGTTTGGACTTTTCCGACAATTTTGTGGCAGAGAATACAGCGCGGATACAGAACTTCATTACTTGCCACTGCAGATAGGTAAACTATGAATACTGTTGTGTGTACATGTCATAACAGAAGCGGAATTTTAAAAGAGCGCTTTTAGAAAGAGGTAGAAGACATTAAATTCAAATTTGCGCACTTAAACCGCCATAACCCGCTGGCAAACTTTAAATTAAAATATCCGCTTCTGTTATGACACTCTTGAGGTATTGACTGATTAGCGTTTGACAAGATCACAGTGTGCTGTCTCCTACTCGTTCCGCAAACTCTGCCACAAAATCATGTTTTTCCCAATTTGGCACTAACGAGGCTATAACATCGCCGTTAAATGCAATCTACCAAATAAAAGATGACATTCACAATCTTTCGTCATTTCTTTATGTCTCTGTAAAATTTGAGCTTAATCGCACCCATAACAGCTGAGAAAAAAGCGTTTTAAAAGATGCAGGTCAAGCAAAATTTCCCTTCATGAATTTATTCATGCAGTTGGTATCCCCCGCGACCTTAAGTTGTCTGAAAACAGTTTCCAGCTGTTTTGCTTTGATGCGTTAATACTAACACGGTTTACTAGTTGATGCTACAATAATGGTGTTACACTTGTGCTTAGTCATTGGTTAGCACGCTTTAGTAACAATTTTGATATTTTTGGGGAGCATAACAATAAACAATGTAATCTGTTTAAAACTCTCTTACCTTTAGCTTTAGTGGTAAAAGTCACGATTGATCCCTACATCATCAAGAAAACACAGGGGAGATAATTGATACACAAATTGAAATATTGAATTAAGAAGTATTCAATTAAAAATAATTACATTTCAGGTGAGCTTTTTTGTTAATATGAAAACAAATTATCCTTTCTCTTCTTTATGTAGTAGATAAAATATGAGCGGGAGATCTGTATGGGCGTTTACAATGGCGAGCCGATAGGCGAGCCATTGTAAACGGTCACACAGATCGGACGCGAATATTTTATTCTACTTGTGAAATAAAAACAATAATTTGAATGCAGTGTTTTGTTATGCGAATCAGTAGAGATCTGTATCAAAAGTTAATGAATACTAATTAGCTGAGCAGGAGTCTGTATCAAAAGTTAATTCTATTGTTTGATTTGTATTGGGGTTTATAGTTGTGTACATGTGATGTGAATACAGTGCTGGGATTGGTTTGCAACCTCGTGAATACTTAATGAATTTTACAAGACGAATATGAAATGTGTGTCTGCGTTAAAAGAACCAATTTTACTTGTATTTGCAAATTAATTCACATTCCAAAATTTTAATTACACATTAAACGTTTCTGAAAATAGTAAAAAAGGTGGTAAATGTTTCTAAAAAAACATGGTTGGCATCAATTTACCTTTATCAAAGTGTTCTTGAGGGAAATTCGCAAATGACCTTTTTAACCCTTAAGATTCTTTCGGTAACTGTTTGTGTTTTTAGTTTGAGCATGCATCGTCATAATGAAGTTTAATTTCGGCCATTTTTGACATTATGGGAAAATTGTAACATCGAAGATAGCGCATCGAAGATGGCGGATTTAAAGAGCCCAAGCGCGAAGTCATTTTCCGAGCAGAGGCATGGAATCGAGCTTAGCTATGCAGGTGTTCTTAAACATTCAAGAAACCATCTTGTATGTTTGTCTGCTTGACAAGCCATCCGCATGATGATACAGTTGTTGTCACTTTTTAAAGTAACATTTAATGAAAAGTGATTAAGATTCAATTTCTTTAGGTATAATGTTTTAGACAAAAATAAAGAATTAACAAACGCATGAGAAGCACATTTGCCATCACATTCAACTCGTTTAAGTTTTAGTCGTCACTGCCAGATCGCAAATAATGGTGGTTTTTGGTGTTAACGTTTGGATAAAAAAGGGTAATGAGGGTTTTAAGTGATAAAGTTCAATCTCTAACTAGTTGTCATAAACATGATGTATATATAGATGAAGCAAATATGTCGGCGACATCAATGTGCTAACCAGAGAACACGACTTCTGGTCTACTCTTTAGTTTCTCATACTAATTTGTCATTATTAAAAAATCCTTATGAATCGAGTCCTACATCTTCAATAACTTGTTATTTTACGTTTCTTTCGCTTTTTATACAGCGCAACAATATAATATTTGTTATATCGAAATCAAAACGTATGGACAGTGTTTTTATTCTCCTAGCAGACTTCAGCTGCTGATGTCAACATCTGCTAAAACAAAAACAAACAACGATATACAAAACAAAACAAGTAATAATAATTATTATTTGCCTATACTGTCGCCATTTCATAATTTTCAGATTGCAACTGATATCGATGAAGATGTTCGGATAAAGATCTTTGGTTTTGCTTCATCTCCAACTGGTTATCATAAACACAGGAAATATATTTCAGAGACGTAACCTACTGTTATCACTGTGCTTACCGTGAACCATCGGTTGATGAAATAACGAGTTTTGTGTTTAAATGATAAGCACATTTAAATAACGGTATCTGTAATATATATTACCAAAAGGAAACGATAAACAAGTCAGAACAGGCCAAATCCACGAGTTGCTACGGTGTCTACTTTCTAATAATTCACGCTGAATTATTACAATTCGATTTCCTTTTGGAATTCAATTTTAACACCAGTAAATTTCAATTTTAAACTGTTTCCACTTTTATAGGGCACAAGTATTTTGTAGTTTTTATACTGAAATCAAAACGTACGGACAGTGTTTGTATTCTTCTAGCAGGCTTCAGATGATAAAGTCAAAATCTGTCAAAAGAAAAAAAAATGTACAGAACAAAACAAATAATAATAATCACTTGCTATGCTAGATTGAGGTAAAACATAAAATCACATATCCAAAAAGACTTAAAATTGTTCCAGCGGCAAATCAAGCCATAGCTTATCCCGGATTCCGTAGCATGAGGCAACTAGGAGTATTTCTATCCCCCCCCCCCCCCCTCCGGGATGGAATGCAAGTTCATCAGAGGGTTACCCCCAGCAGTAAATTGGCTGGTACCCCATTTATACAACTGGGTGGAGAGAGGCACTATGGGAGTACACTGGGTGTCTTGCCAAGAACACAACACGACGACCTCGGTCAGGGCTCAAACCCAGACCGCTCGATCCGGAATCCAGCGCACTAACCATTAGTCCTCCGCGATGCTACACACATGAAAATTAATGTCCAATAAGAAGATTGGTAGAATCCCGATATCTCAAACCCTCGATTTCACGAAACAAAAAGATTTTTAGAAACAATTTCCGTTTACTTTGGATAGTACTTCTCTGTTGTTTTACCCCCGATTTCTCGAAGCAATTTTTCCTTTCTCCAGAAGATTCGAGAAATCGGGATTCTGCTTTACAATAAATAACTACTTGACTTACTTGGGAGGATACCAGCAGGAAGAAACTTAATTCCCATATAAAAGCTGCCTTCTACGGACTATAAGCTATAACTATTGTGTAGTGTTTAAAATAACTAACCTCTTGAATGTCTTGGGAGCTCACAGAGATATGTATCCATCCTTTGTTTTGACCTGTCAGTTCGGGCATCGTGCCTTGAGAGTTAACTCGTCGGTTGATGAAACAAAGCCAAAACATGCCGCTCTTAGAGTGTGCTTGTTTGACATCAAAAGAGCCACACTCTGCAGTTCGCAAGCAAATGTCGAGACATTCCATTTTTGTGAATACAGGTTGCCTTAAAACAATGATGGCTGTTTTCGGCATAAGCCTTCCTGGTTGCTGACAACGTTGTAAGATTTGTTGAAAATTTACAGGCGCATTTTGACACGATCGGCAGCGCTGGCAAGTCACCAAAATAAGAAGAACCGTCATAAAGACCACGGGTAAGCGTGCTATCGACATTTTGGTGTCTAATTCTGATAGATTGAAACGAAAAACTAAGTCAAGGCTCAGAACATTAGCAATCGTATCCAGTAGCGTAAAAAATGTTTGTTCGCGAAGCATTCCCGTCTTTACCGCGTAATGAAGCCGTTTTAAAAATTTGTAAAAAAATATTTATTTTGACGCTTTTCGTACTGTCATAAGAAAAGGGAACTGTAACATTAGGTACACAAATTTGTACTTTTTGCCGCTGTAGTTAAAAATATCGATATTATTTTCCGTAACCGACTATCACATTAATTTCACAGATCCATCGAACTCAAGTTCAGTTTCTGTAAAAAATAAGCATCAATTTACCGGAAAACGATCAAATTGAGCATACGAATAGGAGGGGAATTGCACATAAAACAACGTGTCTTAATGATTTTAATTTAAAGAAAAAATCATTTTGTAACTTAATATGGACAAAAATGGATTATTGTCAAATTAAGCTGTTGCTTGTTTTTAAAAGCTGCAGCACCAAGAGGGGAAAATGAATTAGAAGTGAAATGTGATATCTTCATAACAAATGAGACTTAACTTTACGATATTTTGCGCGCACTCTTTGTCGTGATAGTGGTCAGAGATGCATTTAGGCTCAGTCAGCGAACCATTATAACATCATAACTACGGAAAATGAAAGAAATTATATGTGGCGAATAAATGCTTTTGCTTCTATGTGCTTTTTTCCTTAAAACAATCAGAGAGAGTTGGCTCTGAATAAATTAAAGACGGAATTTAAACCCACTGCCTCCGAAATTTGGGCTCTGTTATCCACTTAATATGCTAAGAAGCTAGACCTGAGCATTGAGTGGCTGGAATAGTATGATTGATTATCAGGAATAAAAACAGCATTTTGAATTTGGGGATCGGACTAAATGGATAAAGGCAAATGAATATATGATTATTCACTCTTAAAGCACTGTAAACCGACATTGAATTTTAAATGTGCGTAATATTTTAAGACCGACAAACAATGTTTTAGATACTCTGTAGTTAATTTTTAGTGGTTATGAATTCTAACAACAGATGCTACTACTATTTAGCAATTTATCACGGGATGCAACATTTGAATAATACAAGATTTTGAGTTTCCGGGAACAAAGAAAAGATAAAAAAATGAAGCTAAATTGGACGTACACGTTCAAACTGTTCAAATTGTTCGTGATACACAAAACTCGTCAGATACTCAGCTGTAGATTTTTTTGCCTTTGCCTCATCATTTTTATGAAAAAATTGCTAAGACAAACGTTATTTTCAAAAAAAAGTTCACATTTTTGAACAAAACGTGTTTTTGCAAATACCGCATAGATGCAAATGAGTTTAATGATTCTCATATTAAGGGAAGAAAGTAAACATATTTTTGTTTTTACAATTAACTAAAATGATCTTGGTTCAAGAAATGTTGTTGTCGTTAATCTACAAGAACATTTAACCCTCGGACGTACAAGCAAACTCCTACCCCCACCATCGTACAAGAAGGTTTTTTCCAAATTGACATTTTTGGAAAATCTTAACACCCATCATTGTGCATCCAAGATGGCGGATTTTAAAGGAAGCCAATCGCGGGCTCATTTCCTGATCATCGGCATGGAATTGAGGTTAGCTATGCAGCTGTCGTTAAAATTCAAAAAAACATTTATCTTGTACATGTGTTTTGTCTGCTTGACAAGCCACCCATATTATGAGGGCAAATGCAATTGTTTTCTTTTTTTATTATTTCGGTTTCTGTAGTCGCATGTAGAGTCAGAGGGGGTGACTAGCCCCCAGCAGACTTTCCACATCCCATATTTGCCAGCTTGTTCAGGGTTCCAGCCAGGCCTTCACAGCTACTGTAGCGGCCCCTGGACCTAAGTCCCACTGTACTTTACCCTGACAGGCAAGCCCCTACTACACTGTTTCCCACTTCCCACGAACGAGAACGTTAGGGGTTGGTCTTTTGGGAGGCAGATGCGTCCAATGGCGCGTTAATGATGATGATGAAATGCAGTTGTTTTCACTTTTTATTGGTATCAGTTAATGGTGAAAGGATAAGATTTAGTTTCTTTAGGAATATAGAGGATATTGCACGGTGGCGAGAAGATATGAATTTTATGTTCGAGTAGCAACCACAATATCTCACGAGTGAACGCAGCGAACGAGTGAGATATTGTGTTTGCCACGAGAACAAAAAATTCATATCTTCGAGCCAACGTGTAATGTTCTTTTTATTATATGGAGACAAAATATCTGAAATTGCCCATTTTATTCTTTCCAAATTAAGGTTTACACAAATACGGGTGAGCTTCATTAAAATAGAAAATACACTGAAGTGAAAAATACAAAATCCCCGGTGCCAAGGATATAACATACAGTTGTACTCTAAACTAATTTTACAAACTAAAATTAATGTCATTGACTCTGACTTGAGTCATCTGAAACAGAGATTTTTAGCCTTTTTTCAGAACGAATCTTTAAACACTTTTCGGTACGACCGGGCTGATACACTTGCACATTTACCGTTCCGATTTGGCAGTTTTGAAATAAACTTCCGGGAGCTGCACCCGCTAGATAGCTATTCGACTTAGTTTTCTCCTCAATGGAGACAGCTGATAAGGTTTGGCTGGTATTGGCATCGTTAGACAATACAGCGGAAATCTGCTTCTGTTTCTTATCGGACAGAGATGAGTAGTTGTTTAAAGAGTTCACGTTTTTATGTCCAGTAATCTGAATGATTTCGTTGGGTGGTATCTCGTTATCCACCAGCTTCTGGACCAAATGCTTTCTTGTGCTGTTATTTACGAGCTTTTTGTCTGAATCCAGGCCTGAATCTTGTACCATGTTCTTCAGCATACTTCTCAAGGAATTGATTCCAAGCGGAGAGCATTTGAACCACATTTGACCGGTTTCGGCCTTTCGATGTTAACAGCAAGATAGAAAGGCGATTCATCGCTCATCATGACAGCGGGCCGATGATCTTTGTAGGCCAAGTAGGCATTGACAGGGCAGCGATCTGCATTGCTCTTGTTTTCGTACATTTGAGGTTTCTTCTCTCTGATATTTCGAGGGTTTTCACCGGTACGCGTTTTTGTTTGTCTTTCTTTGTTGAATTCGATAAAGCGGTTTCCCTCCGAATCTGTTTTTAACTGCAAATCGCCCCAGCAAAGGTCCCTCTGCTCTTTACCTGGCCTCATACCAAAGAATGTACAGTTGTTTATCCAAAGGGTATTTAATAGAGCTCTAGGAGAGTGAATTCCTAGAACTCCACAGCTGTAAAAAGTGGCGATGTCTTCATCTGACAACGGATCCGCTGCGTTTGGCCGGTTTCCTTTACCCACGGATTTTAACTTTTTTTGTTTCTTCTTTAAAATATCTTGAACCTCATGAAACTCTTTGTCGTTGAGGACGGAAAATCCATAATTGTTTTTTCGAAGATGCCGGTCGATGCTTTGTATGAACGCCCTGATTGACGAGGGTTCTTACTCTTCACCATTTTTCTTTCGCACAGCGAGAACAAATTTTTTGATGATTTCTTGCAGCTCCACAGGCGCAATATCCTCAATCTCTCTCTTCTCGTCGCAAGTGTCGAGAAATTCTTTGAAAACCTTTAAATCGTACAAGGTCTTCTTTTTCGTGTTTTCGTTGTCGAAGCTTTCGGAAAACTCTTTCACTTGTTCATCGTTTAGCAAAACAAACCTGCTTGCCACCGCCATAATTCTAAACACTGAGGCAACGACGCATTCAGTTCATTCAACAAAGTAGAAAAGGCGGGAATCGTGACGTCATTGAACGATATGACACTCGAAAGCGTGACATACGGAAAATACGCCACTCGGGTCCCGGATGGGTGGCGTATGAAAACTACGAGTGGTTTAGTTCCCAGTAAAACACTCTCCTCCATATAATAAAATGTTTTAGTTCACCTCAGTAACAAACAAAACAGGCGAGAACCCCATTTGTTATCGCAGTAAGCTCGCTTCTGTTTCGGCCGTCATTTCACAACATAACATATATAACATAATTTATTTCCGCAACTTTCCTCTTTACACAACTTAAAATTACAAACCTTTTTATGTTTTCAAATCTATATAAATATATTTTATTTTGCTATTAAGATAGGGAATGGAGGCCAAGTGAACCGTTCTAGTTGCCCCATATGTGCCAAAATAAGTTGATTTTGTATACCAGGCGAGGAACCAATTCATGAAGAGCAAAGAAAGAAAAGTAAATGGGAAAGAAAAAAAAAAATCCATATTAACAATTTTTGTATTTTAATATATATTTTTTTTATTACATCGCAATCAAATATATTTCTTATTGTCAGATCGCAACTAATGATGGTTTGTGATGTTGAAATTCTCTGATTTAGCTCCATCTTTAACAAGTTGAATAAGCAAGTAAATAAATCGGTGACGTCACCGATCGGTCGTTTAAAATCAACACTCCATTTTCCAATTCGATCTTGGTTGCACGTACACGTCTTAACGAGATCGTGAGCTTTTCTGTGCAACGTGGGTAAATATTAACATTTACATTAACATTGTGCTAACCAGAGACTTATCGGTTGATGAAATAACAATTCTTGTGTTCAACTGGTAAGCACATACCGTATTTAAATAACAAAACCAAAGCAACTATCTCTAATATATTGCCAAAAGGAGCGTTAAACAAGTCAGATCAACTCCACGAGTCGCTACGGTAGCGACTTCTGGTCTACTTTCTACTGACTCGCGCTTAATTTTTAAAATTATTTAAGGCTGTTAGGAATTAAATTTAAGCTCCTTCCATTTATTCTACAGAAAAACAATATTTTTTTTTATATATATATATATATATATCGCAACCAAAACGTACGGACAGTGTTTATTCTCTCCTAGCAGGCTTGAGCTGATGCTGTCAAAACCTGTTAAAACAAAAACAAACAAAACAAAACAAATAGTATTAATAATTTGTTACGCTAGATGGGCCCAAAAAACAACAACAAACATACCCACACGCACATGTATTAATAATTGTTCTAGCTGTAATCTTTTACCATGTTTAATTTATGTTTTACATTTTATGTCCTACTTTTAAGTGCTTTTGCATTGATCAAGGCGCGAAAGGTTTGATTTTCGATATTACACGCCCACGCAAAATAATATTATAAGACATTTTCGTGCGAGTATCGCTGTATATAATGAGTCTCGTAGTGTTTTGGTGACTAAGCCGAAAGGGCAAGTTCAAAAAATGCAAATAAAGTGTAAAAATGTAAAGCTGTACAGAACACTAGAATCTCCAATAGGAGAATTATTATTATCTGTTTGTCAAGATTATTATCCATTTCAACTGCCATTTTTCGCTCTTTAATTAAGGTAGACAAAACGATTAAAAGGAACATAGAACATTTGTTAAGCGATCTTTTAAATTAGAAACACCGTGCCATGTTTGTGCTCGTTTCGCTCGTAATTTGTACTTTACTGAGTAGAGATGGCGTTGAAGTTGAGAAATGAGGTTAAAGTTGCAATTCCTACAGCAAGCCACCCTTTTGTTCTTCATTCTGTGTTGTTTGGTATCTAAAGCAACTAACCTCTTGAAGGTGTTGTGAGCTCACATTGAAATGTATCCACCCTTTATGGTGACCTGCCATTACGGGTACTATGCCTTGGGAGTTTACTTTTCGGTTAATTACACAAAACCAAAACGTTGTTCCGATAGTTGACTGCATTTGTTGCATGTCAAAAGAAAAACACTCTTCAGTTCGCAAGCAAATGTCGAGACATTCCAACTTTGTGAATACGGATCGCCTAAAAATCTTCATCCCTGTGTGTGCCATTAACCGTCCGGATAGCTGATGACGTTGTAAGATTTCTTGGAAATTTCCAGGCGCATTTTGACACGATCGGCAGCGCTGGCAAACAACCAAAATAAGAAGAACCGCCTTAATGACCACGGGTAAACGTGCTATCGACATTTTTTTAGTCTTCTTCTGATAGATTGTTGACTCTACTTTTAATTTTATTAGAGTGAAAAACAACATTTGTTTGTTCAGTATCAATTTCCATCTTTGCTGCCCTATTTATTTTGTCAGTATTCGTACTGTCAATAAGTCAAAAGAGAAATGTAATATTATGTACACAAAGCTTGCTGTTGTAGCTAAAAATATCGATATTCTATTATTAACCTACTGATCCGTCGAGCTCGAGTAAAGGATTTGTTAAGCCAGTCAAAAAAATAAGCAACAAATTTTCAAGTCGGGTGATTTTAAATTAAAAATAAATTGTGTATCTGAATATAGGCAGAAATAGATTATTGCCTAATTTAGCTGCTGCTTGTTTTTAAGCCCAGCGCCAAGAGAAGGAAAATACTAATAAGTAGTAAAATTTGATATCTTCATAACAAATGAGAAAAAATATAAAGTTTCAAGTTTTTTTTTTTGTCGCGACATTTGTCACGCTGGCCAGTCCATTCTTTCATTCACAACAACGAATAATAAAAGAAGTTATATGCGCAAATGAAAGCATTTTTTGTTTCTATGTTTTACTCCTCAAAACAACTAATCGCAGGGAAAGAAAATTAGGGAACAGGAAGCAAAGATTTATTATTTTACTTTTTTCCTTAAACATCTCAGCGGTCCAAATCCTTAATCCTTGAATCTGATTGGCTTATCATCAGCACGTGTTCTGGCGGTCCGGATTTTACCATCCGTACACAGCGCACGGACCGCTCACTGCAGCGACGGACGAAAAAACACGAAATTTCCGCTTTCCAAAAAAAATCGAAATAGCTGCTCAGGTACGTTGTGAAATGGAAAAGGACAAACACTCAGTGCAATTAAAGGCCTAAAAGTTTGACAAACACATTTATTTTTATTTATCGATAAAATCGGGTTGTATCAGTGTAGTTTGTCTTTGTTTGTGTATTTCGCAATGATTTTCACGCAATTGCAGTAAGCTGCACCGGTTTTCATATTTCACTTATGAGTTAAACTGCCTTGCTAATTTGCCACGTTTTACTAAAACAGAACATTATTTGTTATTATTTACTAGGTAAAAGTTGCCATTTCTACAATATATAAGCCACCCTTTCGTTCTGACTACAGTCAACTCCCGCCTTGCGGACACCTCGCTATTATTACGGATACCCCGTTATTACGGACAGGAGCTGAAGTCCCGACGTATGAGGATTACTGAAAAAAAAAACTCCGGCTACTACGGTCTTTCTCTATTACGGACCCTCGAGACCAAATTGTGGTCCCGAAGGTGATGGCTATAGTGGGAGTTAACTGTACTGTGTTGTGAAGTACTGTAGTAAAGTAACTGACCTCTTGAAGGTGTTGTGAGCTCACATTGAAATGTATCCATCCTATGTTTTCACCTGTCATTTCGGGTATCAAGCCTTGAGAGTTAACTTGTCGGTTAATGATACAAATCCAAAAAGTTACTGTGCCGTTGGTTGACTGCTTTTGTTGCATGTCAAAAGAAAAACACTCTTCAGTTCGCAAGCAAATGTCGAGACATTCCAACTTTGTGAATACGGATCGCCTAAAAATCTTCATCCCTGTGTGTGCCATTAATCTTCCAGGTAGCTGACGACGTTGTAAGATTTCTCGGAAACTTCCAGCCGCAATTTGACACGATTGGCAGCACTGGCGAACAGCCAAAATAAAAAGAACCGCCGTAAAGACCACGGGTAAACGTGCTATCGACATTTTTTTGTCTACTTCTGATATAAATTGCAACGGAAAACTAAGTCAAGGCTCCGAATATTAACAATTAGCGTAGAAGCCATTGATTTGTTTTTAAAGCGTTTTCATATTTGCTGCCTAATGAAACCTTCTAAAAGTTTGCAAGAAGTAATTATTCTGTCAGTATTCATATTGTCAATACGTCAAAAGGGAAATGTAATATTATGCACACAAATATTGCTGCGGTTGTAGTTAAAAATATCGATATTATTATCTGTAAGCCACTGAAACAGTTATTTTACAGATCCGTCGAGCTCGAGTTAGGGTTTTGTTAAGCCAGTCAATAATAAGCAATACGTTGTCGAATAACAACCAAATTGGGAGAGGAATCAAGCATAAAAAACTATTAGATAGATAAACTTTTAGATTTTAATTAAGGAAAAAATCATTATGTATCTGAGTATAGGCAGAAATAGATTATGGCCTAATTATGATTATGGCCTTGTTTTTAAAAGTTGCAGCACCAAGAAGAAGAAAAAACTAATTAGTAGCAAAATTTGGTATCTTCATAACAGATATTTTGCGTGCAATCTTTATCGAGATAGTGGTCAGACATATACTTAGGTTCAGTCATTGGACGATCCATTCTTTCATACATAATTGCTAAAAATGAAAGAAATTATATGCGGAAATGCAAGCTTTTTGTTTCTATGTGCTATTCCGTAGAATAATTAATTACAGGGAGTCAACCTTAAAGAAATTTAGGCACAGGAAGAAAAAATATATCTATTTTTAATTTTTATCTCAAACATCTCGCTCAGCGGTCCGAAATACTTAATCCTTAAATCTGATTGGCTTATTGTGCTCTTTCCAGTGGTTCGGATTTTCCCATCTGGACCCCGCATACGGACTGCTCACGCCGCGAAAACATTTTGCTGCGTCGGACGAACCGAGCCCTTGAAGTTTTTGCATTCAAAAATCGAGATAGCTGCTAACCTGACCTTTGTATAATGTGATAGGACAAAAAAGTAGTGGAATTAAGGAGGCTCCACTGGATTTTTAAGGGGTAACACCGCTTAAGTTTGAGAATTAACTACGTCGCCATTAACAATGCTTTCGAAAAACGATCACGACAGCTTTATTAATATTACATAAAGATGAAAATTTATTATGCTCAGTGTTATATTAACATCGGAGTTGCCATAGCAATGTAATGACGTCGTTATGTTGTTTTACTTTCGCTCTTATAATTATTTCTCTGCACGAGGAAATTTAATCGAAAATCGCTCAAAGGAGCTTGTACTACACTTAGCCGCTTTGATTGTTGCAAAACAAAACAAAAAACAAAACAAAACAAAAAACAAAAAAACAATTGCAATCTTTTAAGGTCATTTAACAAATCGACCACATTTTTCTATTGTCTACACTTTAATAGACCACAGAAATGACGATCAGAAAATGCTCAAAACTCAAGTGGGACCACGAGCCGTTAGAAGAGTAGTTTATACTGCAAAGTTTTGAACATTTCATTTGACACCATATGATGTTTGTACCATTCTCGTCCCCATAGCCATTTCGTTTCTCTTAGCCTGCTTGGCACGAGAAAACGTAGGGCTCTGGGGACATAGGATTTTTGAATTAATTCGAATTTTTTTGATTGGCTGTTTGGAACAAAGAACTCCCTAAACGGAAGTAGAAAACGTAACTACTCTCTCGTACATTCTTTTGAAATGTCATGACTGCCAATATACATGAAGACCGGAAGTCCTAGAATCTAGGACTGGAAATCTTTTGTCCCCAGAGCCCTTTGTTTCCTCGTGCCAAGGCCCAGCCGGCTAAAAAAAAAAAAAAAAAAAAAAAAAAAAAAAAAAAAAAAAAACTAAGAGAAACGAAAGGGCTATGGGGACGAGAATGTGTTTGTAATCGATTCGCTTGGAGGGGGGGGGGGGGGGGGGGGGACTGTATCAAAATTTTATCAAGACAAACAACTGTTTTCAGTTTTGTTGTTTGTGCAAACACTTTTTTTCGCTGTATCTTCCTGCAGACAATCTTTGTTTGATGTCTGCAAATAATTAATTGGGGCTTTTGAACATTTTTTTTCAGGATTTTTGATCCACCCCTCCAAATAAAAAATTGATCCCTCCCTTTACTGAGTAGAAAAGGAGTTGGAGGCAATACATTGTGATAAAAGCTACCATTACTAAAAACAAGCCGCCCTTCTTTCCTAACTACTGTGTTCTGTAGTATAAAAAGCAACTAACCTCTTGAAGATCTTGTGAGCTTATGTTGAAATGTATCCATGCCTTGGATTGACGCGACACTTCGGGGATCGTGCCTTGAGAGTTAACTCGTCGGTTAATGATACAAACCCAAAACGTTTTTGTGGTGTTCTTCGACAGCGATCGTTTCATGTCAAAAGAGCCACATTCTGCAGTTCGAAGGCAAATGTCGAGGCATTCCATCTTTGTAAATACGTGTTGCTTAGAAAGCTTCATCCCTGTATTTCGATGGAACCTTCCGGGTTGTTGACGACTTTCAAAGATTTCTTGGAAATTTCCAAGGAAAGTTTGACACACATGGCTGAGTTGGGGAATAACCAAGATAAGAAAAATACAAATAAAGACCACTGGTGAATTTCCTTTTAACATTTTTGGTGCGTCATTTGGTAGATTACAACAGAAAAACTAGCCAAGCGTATACGTAGAACATAAGTGACATTTCCATAAGTATAAAAACCTTTTGTTTGTTAAGAAGCACTTCCGTTTTTGCCTAATGTAGCCCTTTTGTTGAAATAAAAATCTGTTTATTTTGTGGGTACTTTAACTGTCAATAAGCCAATAGGGAAATGCAATACTATTTACACAAGAAGCCTATTGCAGTTAAAACATTAAAAGCATCCATTACTGTTCGTCTAACTCTGCTGAGCCGACTTGCATTACGTTAATTCAGTAAGTGCGAGTTTAGGTTCTGTTAAAATCAGCTTAGTTAAACAATAGATATCGAATTGTCATAAAACAACCGAATTAACAGAGGAATCAGAATGAGTGCACGTCATTATGCGTTGGTTGTTTTTAGTATTTTCAGCCAAAAACTTAATTATGTATCTCAATAGGGGTAGAGATATATTTACATAAAGGTAAGACACCCGCCAAGGACTCATACTTTTCTTTGCTCCACGCTCATGGCAACAGAATTGACAATTTTTATTATAGGAAAAATATTTTGAAGAAGCAGGGCGAATGAGGCGAAGGGCGGGATCATTTCTTGATCAGCGGCCTGGAATCGAGCTAACCAAACAGGTGTTTTGGGAAGTCAAGAAACCATTTATCTTTGTTTACTTAACAAGCCATCCATATAGTAAATGTGTACGTTTTTTAACGCATTTAAACGAGCGCCTTTTGCGTTTCCCATTCGCCCGCACGAAACCGGCTAGGGCGCCTGCTACGCAGGTTAGAAAATAAGCTGCCGACACTATTTGAAATGTAATAACCGCCAGCAAACAAACGAACGAAGTCATCATTCCTCTTATCAAAGGTTGGCCAACGCCTAATGCCTAGAAGAAGCTTTAGAAGCACACATTTTCATCAAAGTTTAAGTACACTGGTGGTGATTCAGTTTCTGTATCCTCCACAGGCTTTTCCAAGGCTGATTAAGCGCGGATTCTGCAGTGTCGAAGATCTGCCAATGTGACCGAAAATGTGTAAATCGTTTAAATACTGAAAATGACGGACTTTTCTGATGATAAAGCGCTCTGCAAGCAATGAATGATTCCGTGGACGAATTAAAATCGGAGAATTATCGATCTACGGTATGGTAAATAAACTATAGTTGACGGGCCTACACGTCTACACGACTCCTACTTTCGTGACATTTGTACCTTTGCCGTTCTATGTTAAATTCGGTTTTTCGACTTTATTTGCTTCTGGCGTTTTTCTGAGGGCCACTTTTATATTAATCGGTCCGCCATCTTGAATGCAGGATTTGCCAGTCGCTTTGCCTTTCCTTTCCTTCCCGTGTCTCCCATCGCCCCCACTTTCCTCAATAATTAAGTAGCATTTATCCAAACGATCGCAGCCACTGGGGACGAGGCAGATTCAGTTTGTGACGATGATGTTTGAAATGGAATTAATGATATTTGAGTTGTTTGTTTTAATTTTCATAAACACCATGCATATAGCAAATATTTCGCTGATGTTATTAATGCATCAACCAGAAAATTATTGGTTGGCAAAAAGTCTTCTCTCAGTTTTATACAAAATAAACACAGTATGATAAAACAAGTCTGTACAAAATTTAATCCACTGGTCATCGCGGCAGCGACTTCTCGTATCCTTTTTGACGACTCATATTAATCATGTTATAAATAACAAATATTAATGATGAACGTTTTGCAAATTAATTTTCTAACATAAGAAGTCTGACATTTAACTTCCTTCCAAATTTTACAACCATTCATATTATTATATCATATCTTGTCCGAAACGAACAAGCGGTATTTGAACTCTTTTAGCAAGCATCAGCCGTTGACGTCAGAATCTGTAAAAAGAAAACCAAAAATAATAGCATTTAGTATAATTTCAGAGGTGATTATAAGAATTGAAGCATTCCGATTGGTCGAAAAGCTCGGCTTATGAGGCTATATTCACCCCGCGCGAGGTGATTATAGCTTTGAAGGCTTGGTTACTTAGCCATGCCACCTTTGACATCCAGGCAAGTAAACATGGCCGCTTTTGCTGAATTAAAATTTCTTTGATTTGAAAGAAACCAGTCCAAGTCCTGGATATTTTAAACATTGGGAATTTTTAAAATTAATTACCAAGGACCGAAAATATTTTCAAGAGATGGTTCTCAAGGCATTACAAAATGATCGTAAACACGGCGGTTTTGGCGATCGATGAGAAACTCAGTCAGATCGATTGAGCAAACATTATTTAGTTCTTTTCTCACCGGAGCTACTCATTTTTAGAGGATTCGCACATTCCCTTAGAAGTCATCCACAATCATACAGGTAAGGTAACGGACATCTATCTTTCTCATTGTGTTTTTTTTTTGTTCCGTTTTATTGCCTTAACTAAATAAATTCTGATTGCAATCGATGATTTAAACTGGTTTACACCGTATGCAAGCGAACACTTGTGTTTCCTGTTTTCTCGTTTGCTATCGTTATTTTTTAAGTTCTTGATGATCACCTCTAAAAATTATACTAAAACAATTATTTGCCTCAGGCTTAGTGATTATTGTTGAATAATCCCCTCGACTTCGTCTCGGGGATTATTCAACAATAATCACTTCGCCTTCGGCGAATAATTGTTAAAGATTAGTAGATAATAAAACAGTGGTAGCGTTGTTGGCGCGAGCTGATTGGCTACTCAAGCATCAGATATTTTTTGCTATTCGCCTCTGGGCAACTTCCGTGTGAAAGCTGTAAATATTGACAGGAATAAATAAATTAATCCATTTTGGGTTAAATTATCTCACTGTATTTTTTTTATACTAAAACAACTATTCACCTCAGTATCGGTGGCTAATGGTGGATGTTTACCGAGACGCGAAGCGAAGCGTCTCGGTAAATGTCCACAATACAATACTTTAATTGAACACTCCTCTTTTCTCCCCTTTTTGACACGGGGCTTTTCAGTAAAAATAAATTACAGTAGAAATTACAATTTTAAAATTATAAAAAAATAAAATGATAAACGTTATAATGATAAAAAATTAGAATGATTTAAATTTTGGATAAAATGAATTACTCCTAATTAATCTATGTTAAAAACTCCTCCATTAATTTTGATTTTAAATGAAATTAAATTTAATAGTGTTAACAGTTTTTAAGTTCGATGTAAGGTTATTCCAAATGTTCACTGTTCTATAATGAAATGTTCTTTGACCAGAGGCGGATTTGAAAAGGGGAATAAGCCACCTCCATTACGGTGAATAGTTCTTAACTTTAAGGTCATTGCCCTGAAATAGAACTGAACACAATTTTTTAACCAAACTTCGCCTATTAGTTTATTACTTTAGGGGAACTTCAATTTTGAAAAAAAAAAAGGGGGGTCACCATATTCGTTTAGGAGCAGGAAGACCTTGTATCTTCCATATAATTCCTTTAAAATTCCTCTGCGAGTACTAGCAAAGTACACGTTTTTAGCGATAATTTATTTTTTAAACACAAGAATTGATCTGTTTTCATTTTACAGAAAGAACTTGATCGCTACACCCAAAATATGAGAAAAAATTGATAGGTCACCAGACTCGTTTACGAGAAAGCGACAATTTACTTCTCTCGCGGACTAAGCCACATAGAAAAAAAGCTGCCATTTTGTTTATCTGCGCGCGCTCGCGCGCGCTTATTACGCGTAAAATTCTGCGCAGTAAGGATGCGCAATGCAATACAGGGCAATGACCTTAAATTAATACTTTGATAGCATATCGAAATATATTACAAAAGCGTCTTATATTCGTCGAACGTACAGTGCTAGCGAATAAGTATCGCCTAATTGGTGTTTGAATTGTTTGTTACTGGATTATTAAGCACACAGTACAAATTCTTATGCAAATGAACTATTCATGTAGAATCAAAAGTGGAAGAGCGAAACTTTGAAGTGACATTATTTACGGCCCTGCCTTTCTTTGCACCTGTTTAACTTGTCGTACAAATACTGTTCATGCATAAAGATAACTTTTTGTTCCCATTATTTGATGTTATAAATATAGTTTACATCTTCATTCAGTGACATTAATTCGCTAGTCGGTCTTAACAATGTTTTCTTTAGAATTAGGTAAATCTTTGGTCTTAGAAGCCTTTTTCATTTCATTCTACAATTTCCCATTTCTTCACAGCTTTTTTATAGAGGGTTTAAAGAGAAACTCATTTCGTAACAACTGTGAAGATTACTTTACTTTCTGTTGGTAATGAGTTTTAAGTCAATCATTAGTACTCTTTTTAACCATTAAGCAAAGCCTTTGGCCTTAGAAGCTTTAATGATTTCATACGAATTGCCCATAAAATCACACTTCGTATATAGAAAGCATCCAGGCAAAAAAAATTTCATAACTACCATGAAAAATAACTTTGGTTTCCATTATTTAATACCCTTAATGAGTTTTAAATTTTCATTAACATTTGAAAGCCTCTTTTAGTATTTTAGTATGTTTTTTTTATAGTCTTTTGTTTCAAAAGCTTTTATCAGTACACTCAGTATATCGAGGGCTTCAAGTATAACTTTCTTTACAACAATTGTGAAAAAAAAAAAATAAAGGAAAAAATAACTTTCGAAACATTTCGTGCCACTGTCTGATGCCACTAATGACGATTACACTTTTAGTCATTAAATTTTCAATACGATCATAAGCACTTTTTTCTTTCCAATTAAGCCTTTGGTTTTAGAGGCTTTTATCATTTCTCTTCAATTACCCATTACATCACACCTTCTATATCGAATACTCCATCTTGAATAGTGTAATTAATTCGATTCGAAACCAAATTTAAGGTATTCAGTTACTTATGAAAAAGGTTATTCGTTTATTTCCCTCAAGAAAGGAAATATTTGTTATGGAATCATTTTATTTTGGTTGTGGAAAAGGGTTTCAGGATGATAATTATTTTTTGTTTTAAAAAAACATAACGATTTTCAACAAGCCGACGAAATGTTTGATCCTTTATTTCTTTTGAAAGCCAGGTTATCTTCTATTTATTATCATTTCACTGTATAACTCGTAAGGGTTTTAGACTCCAGACTAAATGATTTTTTTAACTAATTGTTAAGAACTCATTAAAATCCATGAGTGCAATTTTTGCTCAGTACTTATATCTTTTACAGAAATCTACATAAGTACAAATTTATTTTTTGTTATAACGGGAGTTATAGCTTAATAAAGCATCCTGAGTTTTCAAATTCTCATTTTGTGGCTGTATGTAGACTGTATTGAAAAATTCGTCCTTTATTTCTTATTATTTGCGGTTAGTTTTCCATGCTAAAGAAAATCTGAAATGGACTGACAGCTTTCTTTTGGCGTAAACCTTTTTGATATAACTGGGTTGGTTTTGTTTTAATGTCATATTTTACGTGCTGTATTTAAATTTGATTTGCCTAAGATAATTGTTCAAACATTTTCACCTGTTGTTACAGACAGCGGTTCTAAAAGAAATGTGTTCCGTTTGGACAGCTTCCGTCCGTTTGCCCGAACTAACCATATGCTGGTTTTTAATGACGCTCGTGAAGATCAACTTTTTGAAATTAACACAAGAAACACGTGAAAACATCAAACGACTCAACCTACAATCGCCAAAAACTAATGATATCAATAGAACAGAGGTAGCCTAAGTAACTAACCTCTTGAAGCTCATGCGAGCTAACGTTGTAATGAATCCATCCGCTGGCTTTTACCAGGCTCGTATCTATGGACGTTTCTCGTTGCCTTGTTGCACAAATCCAATGCTTTCTCGTGCCATCTGATCTAAGGACTTGTTTTAACTCAAAGAAATCACACATTTCATTTCTCAGGCAGAAATCCAAACATTCCATTTTTGTAAACGTACGCTCTCGTAATAGCGTGAAAGCCGCGTCTCGAGGAAACTTCAGTCCAGCTTGCTGACGATTTTGCAATATTTCTTGGAAAGAACCAAACGCATTTTGGCAGGGGTGGCACAAAAGGGGAATTTTCAAAACAAAACAAACCATACAGGCTGTGAAAACTGCTAAAAGATGCAATTTCAACATTTTGGAGCCAAGTTTTGCCTGGGTGTTTAAATTACACCAGAAAAATGAATAAATCAATTCTTATAGATAACTGACAAATTAATGTCAGTTTTTTGTTCATCTTTCCGTAGTTTATTGATTCCAAATTGCGTCATAACATTGTCAGCGTGGCTGCAGGAGTTGTAAATTAAGCCTGAGACAAAGGTGTCACGGCTTATGTAAATTAGACATCATTGGAATGAAATGATGTGTTTGTGCAAGCAGGATTTTCGCCTTATCTGACATTGTTATTTCTGTGGCTACGATTACTTTTAAAACTCAAATAAGGTAAAGTAATAAGATTAACCAAGTCACTTGCCTTTCACGTATGCCTTCCACGTGCCTTCAATGAGATCTGTTATTGTGAAGATTATTGCTATTTTCAGTGAAATGCAAACTCTGATATGCAAAATCCAACTAACAATTGCGATTTTCTTAGCCGTCAATCATAATTACGGCGACAGCCAACAGACGATGAAAAACTGAAACAAACAAAATGGATCGAAATCTACCAATCACAACTGACAGAAGTGAGCTCTTTGTTTCCCGTGAGGTCCACTAAGATGATTGACGGCAGCAAAAAGCGTAAACCGTTGATTGAGGATTGAATTTCAGAATTCGCATTTCACTGAAAACCGCTCAAATGATTGTTTACAACAACTTCATGAATTAGTCACAACAGAAAGGAAACGAAGAGAAATGAGAAATTAACAAACTGAGACTAATAATGTCTATATCTTTATTTCGATCTCATGATATATGCTCTTATATCTTCAAAAAGAACCGCCAGGAAAAAAATGACCGCGATTTCCTCATATTGGCATTCCTCCCTCTTGTACGTCCGAGGGTTAATTGACGGTTGTTATATACCCTTGCGCAGCGTTCTCCGGCAAACTGAACTAATTAGCAGGCAACAACCCTTGAAACAACGCAGCTTTCCTGTAAAGAGTTGTTCACCACTGTTTTCACTCACGCTTAACTGCATGTATTCTTGGTTTGCAACCACGTGACAAGGCGGCCATGTTGGATGACAAAACAATAAAAAATGTTTTTGCGGAATTTGCATGATAAAAAAGTTTAGTTCCCAACGGAGGAGAACGCTTTGTTCCTGTCATTCAACATGGCTGCTGTGACGTCAGCTGCAAACCAGCAATAACAAACAAATTACCTTTCAGGTAATAATAAATGGATTTTGGACCTAAAATATTTGTTACTGTCTGCTAGTGTTCTTTCTGATAATCAGCAGATGGCGTTTGCTTCTGAAATGGCAGTAATGGTTTACAATTGTCTTTCAGTTGGCCACTTCCGTGTTACCATTTGCCTCTGTTTCAAATCGAGTCTACGTGCGAAAATGAGTTTCACCTACAGGTCCATTTTTAGGCAAATGAAACTCATTTTCATTTGAATGGTTTCGCACGTAGACTCGTTTTAAAACAGAGGCAAAGGGTAACTCGGAAATGGCCTATTCATCAACCCCAACTGTCCAACAACCAAGAACCTTCGAAAAAAAACGCAATTATTGAACAAATGGTGTTTGCTTATGAAATGGTTGTAATGGTTTACAGTCGTTCTTTATCAACCCCAACTGCCTAACGACCAACAACCTTTGAAAGAATGCAATTATCGAACAGATGGTGTTTGCTCCTGAAATCGGTTATTAACGGATTACAGTTGATTTTCATCAACCCCAACTGTCTAACAACCAAAAAACCTTTGAAAGAATTCAATTATCGAACAGATGGTGTTTGCTCCTGAAATCAGTTAGTAACGGATTACAGTTGATTTTCATCAACCCCAACTGTCTAACAACCAACAACCTTTGAAAGAATGCAATTATCGAACAAATGGTGTTTGCTCCTGAAATCTGTTAGTAACGGATTACAGTTGTTCTTCATCAACCCCAACTGTCTAACAACCAAAAAAACCTTTGAAAGAATTCAATTATCGTAAAGATGGTGTTTGCTTCTGAAACGGTTAGTAACGGATTACAATTGATCTTCATTAACCCCAACTGTCTAACAACCAACAACCTTTAAAAGAATTTAATTATCGTACAGATGATGTTTGCTTCTGAAATGTTAGTAACGGTTTACAGTTTTTCTTCGTCGACAACCAGCAACCCTTGAAATAATGTTATAATCGTAATAATTGTTTTGCAGTGTTCTCTCTTGCGCCCTGCTGTTTAAGAACCGAAAAGCTTTGAAATAATACATTTATCGTACTTTTTTTGCATCTTTTACAGCTGTTTAATAATCTTTTCTCTTTAATTCTTGATGGTCGTATCGTTAATGAATGGTTCTTTTCAAAGACTTATCATAATTAATTGCAGCTGTGGTTAACTAATATAAACCAAATGTTCGGTGTTCAAACTTGTCTGTTTGCAGTTGAAGCTAAAATGCGAAGATGAAGCTATTTAAATCACCTCTTGGGGCAATACTCTGTACCTCGCTGTTTCTCTGCCAATATCTGGTTTATGTGCAAGCCGATGGTTAGTGGTAGTTTGTAAAACTAAATATTTTCTTATAGAAAACTTCTATTTTTAATATCGAAAGACTGTGAAAACATTAACAAAAAATCAATGTGGGAAGTTTCCAATTGTTTTTTTGGTCCAACAAAAATTATTTTATCTCACAGAGTAAGCTAGCAAATCTTTACCCGGTGTAATGAACTATTTCGCGGCGCATTAATACAGTACAGCGAAAGAGAAATGAAATAAACAGTCAGTACAGCAAAAGCCTGAGGGTTCTTACATCTTCCTCGCCCTCTCGTTGTGCCACACTGGAGATGGGAGTTTCGCATTTACGTCCGAGGGTTAATGCATCACCTCTATGGCTTTCTTTCTACAAATTGATTACTTTCTTATCACAAAATCTCGATTGCTACTGTTTTATTCTAGAATGCAAGGCGCCTCTAGGAATGGACGAGGGGAGTATCCCGGACGATGCCATTTCCGCTTCATCCCAGGTAAGAGACATTAACGATATAATTCCGGGACGGGATGAAATGCCTAAACTACAAAGATGTAAAGTGGGTTAAATGTATTCTAAATTGACTAAAAATAGGTACCCTTTAAGTTAACAAATTAAAATTAATTTTCAACTCAAACTAATCTTAACTATGGACTTTTTCAAATCCGTGAGAACGAGGATAAACAAAGACGAGGGAAGAGAGAGTCCACAATA
This sequence comes from Oculina patagonica, assembly GCF_052425735.1. Taxonomy (NCBI): domain Eukaryota; kingdom Metazoa; phylum Cnidaria; class Anthozoa; order Scleractinia; family Oculinidae; genus Oculina; species Oculina patagonica. Next base: position 12,134,740 of record NC_135765.1, on the reverse strand, counting down.
ACATGCAAAGGTCTCTTTGAGACTACGACCGTTTTACATTAGGTTAATAAAATGAAATGACCGTCAATATTATATGCTTCAAATAATAGCAGCAGTATGAGCAGCAGGATAAACAGAAACAGTAAAACATATGGACAAGAATGCGTGACATTTAAACAAAAGTGTTCATCACCAAAAGGGTGGACGAAATAACATTATTTTCTTCAGTTTTTCCATCATTTTGGATCTGATTCACTACAAAGATTTTGGATTTAATATGCTTGAAATAATGAATTTTACTCCATTGTATTTTTAACCCTAAAGTCACTTGAACCTGCCTTAAAATTTGGGTTGAAATGCTCACGTCAATTTAATGATGATGTTATGAATTACCGTATATATTTGCCTAAAAGCTACAGTTACCTAACAAACCGTAAAACTAAAATAAGGTGACATGTATGTGTTATTGGTCGTTTAATAAAAAACACGTACATTTTAATTGTTTGCCACATTTTAAAGTGGGACAGTAACCATGGACCCTCCAATGCAAGACTATACCGTCTAAAGATAGGTCAGAAGTCAGGGGCCTGGTGTTCAAAGGAAAACGACAAGTCACAATGGATTCAAGTGGATCTTCGTGAAATGTTCAAAGTGACCAAGATAGCTACACAAGGCAGGCAAGATAGCGCTCAGTGGGTGACACAATACAAAGTGCCTTACAGCAATGGCGGAGTGCATTTTAACTTTCAGAACAAGGTAGATACACGTAAAATACGTTTTACGATGCTCCATGCTAGGCGTAAATTTTCTTAAGGTTACTATTGATAGAAGCTACTAATTTTAGCGATTTTAAGGAGTTAGGCAAAAAGCGCTAAATTTACTGTCCGCTAAGATTTGTTTTGGTCAAATTTAATATTCGTTAAATTAAAGTAACCCCCACCCCTCCCCCCACACTCCCTCCCACCCCAAAGGGAAACAAAATTAAATATAGTCGACTTGAAAAATTCTTTAAAAAAGATGTGGTAACTTTGTTCTCCGGGTAGTGCAAATGTCCGTTCAATTTCAAGTGAGTTTGTTCTTTTACTGAACATTTATTTCCATCTTAGCTATATTTTTCCTTAAAAACTGGTTTACACGACATCACTAGCTTTTTAAATTTTCTGGAAAATTGCTAAATAATGTTGCCAAATTTTGCTCTGAAACAATTAATATTTATTAATTTAAATTAATAAAAATATTAACCTTAAAGTATTTTGTCAATAATGCCCTGCTTTAGCAAACGCTTCTCGTGTGCACACTCACGTCGAGTCGATTTACTCTCAATTATCTGCGAAGAGAAATGGGAAAGCAAGGGGAGGAGGGAAGGCGCATCCTGAAAAGGGACATGGAACATGGCGCTTTGACAATGTTCTTCTTAATAATAATTTGTAACTAAGAAAATGGTGAAGAAATAAAGCCTCACAAATATAATTGAAATTACTTTAAATGCAGCCTTAGTAATTATCTGTATGGTTCATGGGGGGTGGGAGGGGAAGGAAGTCGTCAATTTTCTTTGACGGCATAGAGGAGTTGGGAAACGCGGTGCAAGTTTGTGTCAATTAAGCCGTTGCTAAGAAAGACGTCCCCAAAGTTTTGTTTTTCTCAGAAAGTTAAAAATATCAATGATGCATGCGTGTGAAATGTGAATAATAGCGGTTTTTGAGTTTAATGTTACACGCCACTCAGATGTTTTTTTTTTTGGCATTTTCTGCCAGATTTCTCACCTGATGTTTCACGCCACTGATAATGTTTTCGTGGCATAGAAAAACAAGCGAAAAATTGTAAACCGTGACAAATTTTTCGATTGTGTTTCCACGCGACCAAAACACCCAGAATATGATAAATCATTTCAGAATCATTGTAGTTATTTTAATTAGTATAATTCTGTTTGTTGTTATAACTTTCCCACCACAAGGTATTTTTATTTCCTAGGTGTACCAAGCTAGCAATGATCAAAATACCGTGGTGTTGAATACTTTAGACGCGCCTATAGAAGCACGTTTTATCCGTGTTCACCCCCAACAATGGCATGGCCATATCTCAATGAGAATGGAACTTTATGGTTGCAGTTTAAAAACAGGTAAATTATGGTTGAAAGAATCAAAGTTGGTTTTGTCAGAACCAAGTGCGCTGTTATAAACTAAATCGTTAAATTTATTAAGCAGAATAACATAATATGCAAGGTTCTTCCACTTACACCCTGCGAGCAGGGCCCTTTTTTGCACTTATATACCTTAGAATAAATTGCTCTGCAAGTATTGCGTCAAATCTTCGTTGAACACGTGCAAAATTTACGTGATGTTGCGCGTGGAATGGCGTGACGGATCGCACACGACCGCGTAAACAAAGTGTTTGTTTTAATGAGAGTTGATGAGAGATTTCTCTCGTTTGGCCCAAGTTGATGATAGTCGATGAGAGTTGACGAAAACTCTCATGAGAGCCAACCATCATCTCCTTACAAGTTCTTTTTTCAAAAAACGACTGTATTCCTTCAATAAAAACATGTCAAGCACCGCTTGAGGTTTTATTAGTGAATTTATGGCAGAAATGTGCGATTTTAACCGTGAAAGTTCTTCTTGGTTTGCGAAAAAAATACGAGATCTTAAATGGTCAACAAGCTGCACGCGAGGACAAACAGTAGCAGATGGCGAGAGCAATCGTCGACTTTAGTGATTTTGAGAGCGTATTGTTGGCGCCGTCTTGGCCGTCAGTTTTTCCAGAAAATTAATGCCCGCGCAGCAAAAAAACAGTTTTATCCGGGCTGACTAACCCTAACTTTGGAGCTGCGGCAACTTCAAAGAAATGACACGATTTATGGAGAGCCTGTTTCTACTTCCCAAATCTCAACCGCAGGGAAGTTAAAAGAGGGCCTGCTTGCAAGGTGTCCCACTTAGAGTAATATGATAAAAGTCGGCGTTGTAACATACCGAAAACAGTTTTCCATTTTTTTTTCCCATTAGGATTACTCATATCCCTTCAGAATACACAATATAGAAGATAATAATGGTTGCGACGAGATACACAGGCGACTCTTACATCAGATAAGAGGAAAAATAGAAATAAAAGATTACCTGCTTTTGTCGCTTCTTTGTTTCTTCATACGCGGTCTGCAAATTGGTGATCTGGCACCGAATAATCTATTGGCGGTCATATGGAGCAAAGAGACTGGAACCGAGAAATCTTCAGAAACACTCGTAGTTCTTAGTTTATGACAAGGGAGGAAACCTAAATGACAGCCTTCAAATATGACATGAATTCACAGCCAACTATTTTTTTTTTGAATTTACCATACTTGCTTGGCAGACAGGAAAAAGGTTGAACTTTATCCATGGGCTTATTTTGTCCATATGTTCCTGAGGTGTACGATATTTTGCGGTCGTTTTATTTGGTTGAATTGGTTGATTTGGTTGAACTTTTCTGCCAGTTAAGGGTCACGGAAGTAAAAAATTCGATTCATTGATCGACAGATGGCGGAAGTAAATGGCATTGTTTGTTCTGATTGGTTCTTTTCAATCCCGGAAGTTTTTGGTTTTTGTTTCGGAAATAGAATGATCTACTAAATATTAAGTTTCGTTCTCAGATGAGATTTCTAAAATATGCAAAGATTTAAAAACCAAAATGCACGTGTAGAACGGTGGTTGCTAATAAAACCATTTGCTAGGCGACGTTCTCGTGTTGTCGATGAAATACATCGGCCGAAGACTAGATTTGTTTACTTTTTATACATAACTACGATTCTGATATTTTGAGCTTGCTTCTCGAGGAAAACACCGCCTTTTTCCAAACTTATCTTCATAAAGCCGAAACAAGAATTGCAAATCAGAAGGTCGCAGAACAAAAGGCGTAATCAACTGAACACTGCCTGCACGTTCTATGCCAAACAGCAACGCCAATGGATAACTACAGGCTACACTTTTTACAGAACGTGTAATTTTACAGAATTTTTATTTGGATTTGAAAGTTGCTTTTAGTATCCGGCCACGGGAAGGTACTGAACCGAAAGACCAAAGAATACGTTCAAACAAAAGCATGATAGACAAGCTTCTTTCATTTCATTTTTTTAACAGTTTGCGCTTCCTTTAATTCAAGGCCGCCGCCGAAGTTGTTTTTACAACTTTACGCAAACTATATATAAGGATTTAGAATTTTTGGTTGGTATTTACACTATTTTTGACAACTCGGGAAGATATTAGGCCATTTTGCATGTACTCCTGTCTCTTCCGCAAGTTACATTTTTACTTCCGGTTTTAAGATGGTATTCCACTTCCGTGAACCTTCACTGGCAGAAAGGCTTGACCATGAAATCTGAGAGTTTCCTCCCTAGTCACTATATAGCACTCGTATAGTGATCGGATGTTTTCGACCGTCCCGGACCCCACGCTTTTCTCGACCTATAACCTGCTAGACCGAGTACTACAAATTCAAATAGGCCGCTAAGCAAAAAAAGCGACGATAAGTAAGGTAAGATTTGTTTTTTATTTATCCTCATGGCTGATATGAGGCCTCCCTGTGTAACCACCTCTAATCTTAACTGTGCAGACGATGTTCAAAACTTTTTATTAATAATTAAAGCAGACGAAACAATAGTGAATGCATTAAACTTACATTGCCAAACCTACCTTCACAGATTCCATTCCTCCATACGAGACGATCGGGTGTTTCAAAGATCACGCTAACCACGCCGTTCCGACAATAGAAGGACAAGATTCCATCTTGGATGGCAGTTACAAGGCAAGACGCAACGCTATCGAGAAATGCTATCGAGCTGCTAAGAAACGGGGATTCCGCGTTTTCGCAGTTCAAGATGGTGGATGGTGTGCAACCAGTGCTTCTGCTGCCAAGACATTCAGGAAATATGGAAAATCAACTGCTTGCAGATCTGATGGTAAAGGCGGACCATGGGCTAATCAAGTTTATTACATCAAAGGGTAAGCAAACATGAGCCACAGTAGTTAATATGATAGCGCTTATCTCTTCAATGTTCAAATCCCTCTCATTTTAATTTTTCAGAGGTGATCTATTATAACTTGACCATTTCCTTGGTTTTTCGTTAGTTTCGAGGAAGAATAGCTTGGTTTCCTTATTTTTATGTCTGGTCCGGACATGTCTTTCACTTAGCAAAATTCGTAATACATACGTGTTTGTTTTGCTGTGTGCGTTTCTTATCCAGGTTATAATGATGTGGGCGGATATAAAGATACTTCGAGTCGTGCTATCCAAACATTGGAAGGAAAGAATTCTATCTTGAATGGATCTTATTCTTCTCGAACGATCCCATTGCAAAATTCGCCGTGGCTGCAATGAAAGCGGGTTACAGCATGTTTGCAGTTCACTGTTCGACAAGTATGGAAAATCTACGGCTTGTAAGGCTGATGGTGAAGGTGGAGGGTGGGCCAATCACGTTTATTCTCTTAGGTGCGTTGATGTAAATCATTGATGTAAATCAGTGAATGCTGAAGTTGGCAAATAAAAAAAATGTCACAGACAGTTTGTGTTTTGTTTTTTTGTGCGATGTGAAAGAGTGGATAAATTCCCGTTTTGGGTGTTAGTTATCCTATACAAAATAATAACAAACTTCAGTTGATTTAGTAGGTGTTTGCGGTATGCAGAATAATAAATGTTTAGTTTTACAGGTGTTTTGACTTTGCACAGGTTTATATCATTAATCTTGTAATGCGACTAAAGGTGGATTTCCACTGACGCGTAAATTTTTACGTGCGTGAAAAAAATTAGAGACAATGTATGAACGGCCTGCGTAAACGTGTACGCAAGCCGTTCATACATTGTCTCTAATTTTTTTACGCACGTAAAAAATACGCGTCAGTGGAAATCCACCATAAGTGAAGGCCAAGCAGGGCGGTACCTATAGCGTGGGAGGAGGAGGGGTGGGGAGTGGGGGGTGAGGGTAGTTGCACCCGCCAGAAAAGCTAAATTTCTATTATAGTGTTTGATTTTACTGGGCTATTTCTTGTAGCTATATTGGAGATTGCCCACGCAGACAAAACACCCAGAACCGGCTCTGCCAATTTGATAGGTAATCACACGAGTGAGTAAAAAAATGGGACGACCGCGTTGTGGACGTCCATTTTGTTTAATCAGGAGTAATACCACATACATAATTGGACGACGCGGAGCTCTATTACCAATTAAGACAAAGTAAGACTCAAGCTTCGACGATTTATGACCAATATCAAAAAAATCTAAAAATAATCACTGGACACTTATTGGAGGCTTTGTTATTGGACGTCTTAGAACTATTTTGTAGGTCAGATTTTATTTTGGATTTTATTCTCTAGCAGTTTGATGGATTACTGGTTTAAAATTTGGGGAGCTATAGGGATTCTGTCGGGAGGCGCTGCTGGGGGGTAACCCTGCGATGGACTAGCATCCCATCCAGGGGGAGGGGGGGGGGGGGCAATACTCCTAGTCGCTTAATGCTACGGAAACCGGGAGAAGCTCCGGCTGTATGGGCCACTTGGCTCGGACACATACTTTATAGGGACTCTGTGGTGGGGTGGTAGTATAGGAATTTAGCTATTATAAGTTTAATATGTTTGAACACAAAAAACCCCTAGGCTTATGATTTTTTTGTTGAAATATTTCTGACGACCGATGCTTAATGTGGGTGTGGCTGGGCTTGGAAAGACAGTTTGAGGTCACAGGGCTAGGCAATCAACAAACAACACCGAGAACGTTAACTACAACAAAAGCTCTTATAGCTTAAAACTGCGCTGGTCCGCGACCACTCAAGGGGAACCATGTGGGGGTGGGGGGGAACAACAAATGCACCCCTCCCCTTATCCCCTTTACCTGCGTCAAACAATGTTGCGACTGACAAACAAAATGGCAAATAAACACCTTGTGTGACATTTCATTGTTGACTAGTTCCATCCGAAATTAAATATTTTTCTTATACGCTATTGCAGGCCAAATTTAATTCCCACCATCCTGATCCGTGAAACCAAAAAATCTTTTAAATCAGCATCCAGTGTTGTATTGAATTCCGGTTTAAAGATTGAATAACTCGCTCCGAATAATGGAGCAAATAATTAAATCAAATTTGAGAAGAACACTAGAGCTGCTTTTGCTGAATGGAAATTCCCCGGAGAATTAATTTACCAATGACGTAAATCTTCAAGTCAGGACATGTTTGTCTCAGTAGCTTTCCTTCAGATTTCAGAAATCCTCTAGATGACACAGCTCCAAAAATACATAACGGTAAAAAATCGAACATTTTACACTTAACATGGTAGGTTAAGTTCAAAGGATTTGTTTTGTTTTCATTTGTAGCAGATTTAAAGCCTTCAGAGCATTGCGTTATTCTTACCGATCAGTGCCTTGTGAAAGTAAAAATTTGCTAAAAATTTGCAAAAATTTTGCAAAAATTTTGTAAAAATTTGCACATTCCAGGACACAAACGTAATGTAAATAATGCAAATTTTTGCCCGCTAAAGCGTATTTGTCTTTTAAAACATGAAATTTTAGTATTTTCTTTGATTCAAACGCTTCAAAATACTTCGCATTGAGTTTTTTAGGTAAAGACCAAAGGATTCGCAAAGATTTGAAAAGTAGCTGATAATAGCTTTGAAAAATTACGTGACTCGAGGTCTAGCCGATCGAAAGTGAAACTTGTCATATCAGCACATTCTTTTACACCAACGTAATGGTATTTATTCACAGATTCTGGCCCACTGGATTCTATTTCTCTTTGAAAGCGTGGAAATTTAGTATTTTCCACGAGTCAAACGCCTCAAAATCGAATATTTCACACTTAACATTCTTTGTAAAGGCAAAAAATCAGAACAATTTTCCATTTGTAACTGTTTTGTTGCTTCTAAACATCGCGTGACCTGAAGCGCGACCGAGTGGAGGTCTGGGTCTACTCACAGACGAAACTAAAAAAATAACAACAACGTGCAGAGCAAGAACTGCGCAGCGCAGTTAATAAGGAAATAATGAAAAGGGCTACTTTTCTTCTTTCCGCTTTCCACTTTAACAGGGATAGATTAATAATATCAATGTTCCATGCACCTTATAGAACCCAACGGATATCAAGCACTGATTTACATAGACTTGCCACAGGGGTACCCTTTTGAGCGACGAAGTCGCGATAAATGAACGACGGAGTCGCGATAGCGAGCGTCGAAGTCGCGAGAAGCGAGCGACGCAACAGCCACAAGGCACTATCTCGTGCGCAGGAGTCTTCAGGCTACTTTGTTGTTATCGGTAGGTGATAAAGGACGTCTCTCGATCGAGAAATCGATTACTTGCCCCTGATACAATAAGGACGCTATTTTCTGTGCTGAGGGTGCTCCTGTGCTAGTAGAATAGTTCTTCGTAGTCCAGCTTGAGGGTTTGGCCTCATTCCTGCCTTTCAGACACCATAAAAAAACCACAGAAGTGACCGACTTTTGGCGCTTTTTGAGTGGACTCCGAGGTAACCCTACGGCATTAGCAAATTTAAAACCTACAAATGAGTATGTAGATTTTGTGTGAAAGCGTTGCAAAACGAAAAAATATTATTGAGGACGAATTACAGTCGGAGCTTTCGTAAGCGGACACCCTCGGGACACGAAAAGAGTGTCCGAAACTAGAGCTGGCCGCTTACGAGAATGGTTCTTGTAAGCGGTCACCAGAGATGTAGGGGATAGATGGCCGCTTACAGAAGTTTCCCAGCTAACAATAACCGGACGGACGAAGATGACGACAAAAAAAGCACTGAAATATGGCGCTGTAGTTACTGTAAAATCATTGTGCCGAACGGCGGTGTGAAATTGATTGATAAAAACAAGATACAGCGGTTGTTAACAGGATTTCTTGGGGGTGCCCGCTTACAGGAGCTTAAAAACAAAGAAAAATCGAACTTGTAATCTCTGAAGGTGTCCGCAGCCGCTTACGAGAATGTCCGCTTACGAGAATGTAAACGTACAGAGTTTGCATGGGAGTTAAAACAGGATTTCAAACAAGGCGGCCGTAAGTAGAGCTGTCCGCTTACGAGAGTGTCCGTTAAGAGAGCTTCGAATGTACAACATTTTGAGTTTCCGGGAACAAAGATAAGAGAAAAAAATGAAGCTTAATTGGACTTACACGTTTAAACTGTTCAAATTGTTCATGATACACATAACTCGGCAGCTATTCAGCTGTAGATTTTTTGGCTTTGCCTCATCATTTTTATAAAACAAAGTGTAAAGACAAACGTGTTTTTGCAAATACCGCATAGATGCAAAGGAGTTTAATGATTCTCATATTAAAGGAAAAAAGTAAATGTATATTTGTTTTTACAATGAATTAAAACGTTCTTGGTACAAAAAATGTTGTTGTCATTAATCTACAAGAAAATTTAATGAAAAACTTTTAATTAAAATTTCCACATTGAGTAAAAAAACCTAGTGAATATTTCTCAAAATGTGGTTCACATCAGTTCATATTATTAAGGTGTTCCTCAAGGAAAATTCCCAAAATGAGTAAAGCTTTTTAACCTTTAGTTGGGTAATGTTTTGGTAAATGTTTGTGTTCATTTTATTTCAGTTTGGGCATTGTCATATCAATGTCGATTTTTTTTACATTTTGGCCAATTTTGGCATTATGGGAAAATCTTAACACACAAGATTGTGCATCCAAGATGGCGGATTTTAAAGGAAGCCAATCGCGGGCTCATTTCCCGATCAGCGGTATGGAATTGAGGTTAGCTACGCAGCTGTCGTGAAAATTCAAGAAAACATTTATCTTGTGTTTTGTCCGCTTGACAAGCCACCCATATTATGAGGGCAAATGCAATTGTTTTCTTTTTATATTATTTCGGTTTCTGCAGTCACACGTAGAGTCAGAGGGGGTGACTAGCCCCTTGCAGACTTGCCATTCTCCATATTTGCCAGCTTGTTCAGGATTCCAGCAAGGCCTTCACAGCTACTGTAGTGGCCCCGGGACCTAAGTCCCACTGTACTTTACCCTGACAGGCAATCCCCTTCTCCACTGTTGCCCACTTCCCACGAACGAGGACGTTAGAAGTTGGTCTTTTGGGAGGCAAATGCGTCCAATGGCGCGATAAGGACAGATGATGACGATAATAATAAAATACAGTTGTTTTCACTTTTATTGGTAACATTTAATGGTGAAAAGTTAAGATTCAATTTCTTTAGGTATAATGTTTTAGTTGTTAACAAACAAAACAGGCGAGAAGCCCATTTGCCATCACAGTAAGCTCGTTTCTGTTTCGACCGTCAGTTCATAACATAACATAACATAACTTAATTTATTTCCACAAATTCCTTTTTACACAAATTAAAACTAAAAACCTTTTTATGTTTTCAAATATATATAAATATATTTTATTTTACTATTAAGTTCGGGGATGGAGGCAAAGTGAACCGTTAGGTTTTCTAGTTGGCCCCCATGTGCAAAAATAAGTTGATTTTGTATACCAGGCTGGCGCTAGGAATCAATGGAAAGCAAAGAAAGAAATGTGAATAGGAAAGGAAAAAACAATGCATATTAACAATTTTTATATTTTATTTTTTTAATTTATTATATCGCAATCAAATATATTTATGCAACTTATGTTGGTTTGTTATGTTAAAATTATTTGGGGCGTTTTACATTTGCAAAACATTTCCGCGAATTTCCGTTGGAATTCGAAATTTTCGATCGGGAAGAGCGCGTTCCATTTAGACACTAATCTCATTCGTTCTCCGGCTCCTCTCTGTTTCTCCCTCGAATTTCCCGCGAAAATTCAAAATGGCGGCTCAGATGTTGAATTTTAGTTTTGCTTGAGTCTGTCAGATAATGCAGCTGGGCATGAACTCGACGAAAACCCATTAAATCTTAATATAACTAATCAGAAACCTCAAAAGATGATTCGAATTCTTGGAGAACTTTACACTTGCATGAGAAAGGAACGTTTTACCAGTAAACTGACAGCACAACGAACAGTTTAAGCTTATATAGTATTTAGGCGAGCATAACCAAGACGAAAATCCACGCTTAAAAATACAACAACCTGAATAAATAAGGTAAGTAACCAATTACCCGGTACGTATTTCTTATAAGTGGCAATTCTCACCTAAAGTTGTACAGGCATGCTTTAAGAATTCATCTGTGTAAATCGTGCTAAACCCACATCCAGGACACATAAATGTCATGGACGCCATGTTATAAACTTCGCAGACAAAAACCGCGCCAAGGAGCATGGCACTAGTGAAACGAGGCAAATGGTACAGGATTTTCCGATCATTTCGGTAAAAACGGTAAAAGAGGAATACCTCTGAAGGTATTCCTCTTTCTCCGAAAAATTTCCAGTGGAAAAGTCGGTTCTATTTGATTTTTCACCGGAACAACCGGTTTCTCCGTGCAAATGGAAAACGCCATTGGTTTAGCTCCATCTCTAACTAGTTGTCATAAACATTATGAATAAGCACGGCAAATAAATCGGTGACGTCACCGATCGGTAGTTTACCAACACTCCAAGTTCCAATTCGATCTTGGATGCGCGTACACGTCTTAACTGTTCTGTGTAAATATATTTACATTTTGCTAACCAGAGAACTAACAGTTGACGAAACAGCAATTCTTGTTTTTAACTGGTAAGCACATTTAAATAACAAACACAAGGCATACATCTCCAATATATTACCAAAAGAAACGTTAAACAAGGCAGACCAACTTCACGAGTCGCTTCGGTAGCGACTTCTGGTCTACTTTCTCCTGACTCACGCTAAATTGTTATAATAAATAAAACCTCTAAGTATTTAGCTAAAGCTCTCTTTCACTTTTTTTTACAGAACAACAACATTGTATTTTTTGTATCGCAATGAAAACGTACGGACAGTGTTTGTTCTCTCCTAGCAGGCTTGGTCTGATGCTGTCAAAATCTGTTAAAGCAAAAACAAACAAAACAAAACAAATAATATTAATAATTTGTTATGCTAGATTGCGACAAAAACAAACATACCCGCACGCACTATTATAATTGCGCTAGCTGTAATCTTTTACCGTGTTTTATGTTTTATATGTTATGTACAATTCGTTTTATGGGTTCCGTTTCACTTTACCAATCCACATTTTCAAATGTGTTTTTGCATTGATCATGGCGCAAGGTTGTTTTATATTTCTCATAGGTTTCAAAAACGGATCTCTGCCTCTGATATTATACACTCTAAACTGGCTCACACAGAACAATATTATAACACGTTTTTGTGCTAGTATCGCTGTATATAATGAGTCTCACAGTATTTTGGTGACTGAGCCGAAAGTACAAAAAATGGGTCCAGTAAGAGGATTATTTTATCAAAGATCTCACTTTTTCTGAATTTATGATTTTTAACTGCGTTTTTAGTTCTTTGACAGATAAAACGGATAAAAAAGAACACAGGGCATCTGTTAAGCGATCTTTTAGATTAGAATAAACACCGTGCGATTTTGTTTCTGTACATAACAGATATCCAGCGATATACGTAGGTTGCGAAGATTCGCCCGAAATCTTGTAAAGCGCTGCATAATTACAGTTTTCTTTTTTTTCTTTTTTTTAACCCGAAGAAAGGAACATCAACGAAATCTTAAAAATTATACGAGAGGCTCAAACATTGCTAACCATGCTTGGCAAAATAATCACTCAATTGACTTTGATGGCACTACCGTGATAGACAAAGGCAATTACCGTATTCGAAGAACACTAGAATCTTGGCACACTGCCAAAACTGTCGGCGCAGACAATAATTCCAAACCGTTGCCAAGACAATATTCTATCTTATGTAATTCTTAATTTGTCTGTTTTTGTCCTTTTTTAGCTTTTTACACTTCTATTGTATTTTAGTTTTTAATCTTTTCACACCCTCCCTTGCATATATTTCCAACCACGCGCTTTCTCTTTTTTACATTCGTTAAAGGCTATAGTAAAATAGCCGAAAGCTCATATTTGTATTAACTTTTTAAACCAGAGAACGCTTTTTTACACTTTTAATACAGTTTCCTAGCTGCAAAATGTGTTTCGTTGACAATTTGTTGAATAATAAAACAATTATCCTGCTTAATCTTGTTGAATATCGTCTGATTTTAGCCAACTCGGTCTACGACCTCGTCGGCTAGGTATCAGGCGATATTCCCGCGGGATTTCGCAGGTTAATTGCTAACTATTCCACCTCCGAGCAACTCGCGCGCGAAAACCACACTCGTTAACGGAATTAACTGATCAAAAGTGATCCTTTCAGTCTATATTATCTCACTATTTCAGTACTGTGTTGTGAAATAGTAAAATAACTGACCTCTTGAAGGTGTTGTGAGCTCACATTGAAATGTATCCATCCTTTGTTTTCACCTGTCATTTCGGGTATTATGCCTTGAGAGTTAACTCGTCGGTTAATGATACAAATCCAAGAAGTTATTGTGCCGTTGGATGACTGCGTTTGTTGCATGTCAAAAGAAAAACACTCTTCATGTCGTAAGCAAATGTCGAGACATTCCATCTTTGTGAATACGGATCGCCTAAAAATCTTCATCCCTGTGTGTGCCATAAATCTTCCAGGTAGCTGACGACGTTGTAAGATTTTTTGGAAATTTCCAGGCGCATTTTGACACGATCGACAGCACTGGCGAACAACCAAAATAAGAAGAACCGCCGTAAAGACCACAGGTGAACGTGCTATCGACATTATTTGTTTGTGTCTTCTCCTGATATGGATTCCAACGGAAAACTAAGTCAACGCTCCGATCATTATCTATTAGCGCAAAAGCTATTGATTTGTTTTTGAAAATTTTTTATATTTGCTGCCTAATGAAACCTTCTAAAATTCTGCAGAAAAAGTAATTATTTTGTCAGCATTCGTACTGTCAATAAGTCAAAAGGGAAATGTAATATTATGTTAACAAAGCTTGCTGTTGAAGTTTAAAACATGAATATTATTATCCGTTACCGACTGAAACAGTTATTTTACAGATTCATCGAGCTCAAGTTTAGGTTTTGTTCAGAAGCCAGTCGAAAAATAAGCAACGAATTGTCGAAAAACGACCAAATTAGGAGAGGAATAAAAACTATATTTTTCATGATTTTAATAAAGGAAGAAAACATCATGTATCTGATTATAGGCAGGAATAGATTATGGCCTAATTAAGCTGTTGCTTGTTTTTAAAGTTGCAGCACCAAGAGGAAAAAAACTAATTAGTAGCAAAATTTGATATCTTCATAACAGATACTTTGCGTGCAATCTTTATCGAGATAGTGGACAGACATATACTAAGGATCAGTCATTGGACGATCCATTCTTTCATACATAATTGCTAAAAATAAAAGACATTATATGCGGAAATGCAAGCTTTTTGTTTTTATGTGCTATTCCGTAAGTTAACCCTAAAGAAATTACGTCACAAAGAGCAAAAGATATCTATTTTTAATTTTTATCTCAAACATCTCAGCGGTCCAGAATACTTATCCTTCAATCTGATTGGCTAATTGCACCTTTTCCAGCGGATTGGATTTTCCCATCCGGACCCCGCATACGGACCGCTCACGGCGCGAAATGATTTGGAGCGTCGGACGAACCGAAAATTTAAGGTTTTTGCATTCTAAAATCGAGATAGCTGCTAGCCTGTACCTTTTCAAAATGTGATAGGACAAAAAAGTAGTGGAATTAAGATGGCTCGACTGGATTTTTAAGGGGTAACACCGCTCAAGTTTGAGAATTAACTACGTCGCCATTAACAATGCTATCGAAACACGATCACCACAGCTTTATTAGATAAAGATTAAAATTTATTATGGCCAGTGTTATATTGACATCAGAGTTGCCGTAGCAATGTAATGACGTGATTATGTTTTTTTATTATTTTTGCTCGTATTTCTCGGCACTATGAGATTTTTTCGGAAATCATTCAAAGGATCTTGTAACACTCATAGCCGCCTCGAGCGTTATTGAAATATTTGGGGATGAAGTTTTAATACAGTCAAAAATACACTAACGAGAAAATGGTGTTATATCTATTATTAACACGTGCAACATTTTAATAATATACCGTTCAAAGTTCCGGGAAAATAGAAATAGGCAATACACCATTCAAGAATTAATGACTGAAGCTAAATTAGACGTACGAGTTCGAATGTTTCAAATTGTACGTAATGCACAAAACTCGACAGCATTATTTCAGCTGCCGTTTTTTGCCTGTGTAGAAAAACCCTTATACTGACAATTAGAATATCTGCCAACATATAGAGAACGTCCACCCGCTTAACGCTTTGTATGTTTTTTTTTTATGAAATTCTCAAAGTTATGTAATAAACACCTGCGTTTTTAGACTTTCTTCAGTAACGTTTTATTTTTGCATTTTAACGGTAATTCCACAAATACGGATTATAAAGACGGCTATGTTATCTATAATTTTGTTCTAAAAAAATCAGATCCTCCACGTTTTAGGGATTTTAAACTCTAATGCACGGTTTAGGACTGGCACTAGTTACGCGCGCGCAATAACATTTTTTTAACACCAGTTTTAAGATCAATGAATTTTAATTTAAACCTTTTTCCACTTCTTAAGGTCGCGGGGGACACCTTAGGCTCATCATTATGCATTTATTTAAAGCGTATTCACGAAGTACAACGACTCACATCGACAACTTTACGAGATATTTATGACTGGAGAAAAATATGGGCGCGTGCGTGTGATTTGTAAAAAAATCCCTGTTTCTTTGATATTTTAACCAATTTAAAACAACACTTAGCGATATACGTTCATATAGATTGTAGGACGTCTTTGAGATTATTTTCATTTAAATTTGAATATTTCTGCAACCCAGAGTAATCACAAAATAGGGACCTTTAGCACCGACGCCGAGGACGTGGACGAGACCTTGTTTGACCGAGTGGGTCCTGGGACGGGACCGTCATTTACGGCGGGAAACATAAACATTTAGCAGACCGCGCCGGCTACGAGGACGAGTATCTTCCAGTTGAAATCCACAGAGAAAATGATGTCCTTCAAAGAATTTCGTGAGCTGCTCATACTTCTCTACGCCGACAACATTGTTTGATTTGCTTTCTCTCCTGTAGGCCAACCCATGTGTATATATGGAGATTTGGCCTACCCTCTCCGTGTGCATCTTCAAACCCCGTTTCGTCGTGTCCCACTTGCACCCGCGATGCAGGATTACAACGAAGCCATGAGCGCGTTAAGAATTTCAGTGGAATGGCTTTTCGGTGATGCCATTAACTCTTTCAAATTTCTTGACTTTAAAAAGAATTTGAAGATCGGCCTAAGCAATGTCGGTAAAATGTATGTTGTGTGCACACTACTTCGTAATGCCATAACATGCCTTTATGGTAATACCACCAGCGACTACTTTGGTATTGAGCCCCCCGCCCTGGAGCAATACTTTCAATAAAGTAAAATAGCTGTATATTTTTTTTATGATACAGCTTTATTTTTCTGGACAAACGAAAAATGAAATGGGGCATGAAATGCAGATTGTAGGGGAGGGGACATTACAGGAACAAATAAAAAATCCCAACATATCTTTTGATCCCAACATATTTTTTTATGATACAGCATTATTTTCCTGGACATACAATACATGTTATGGGGCAAAAAATGCAGATTGTAGGGAAGGAGACATTGCAGGAACAAATAAAACATCCCAACAACCCCCCCCCCCCTTCTACAAAGAATGGTCCTTTAACCCTTATTAGCCTTGGCCTTTTTTTAGACTGGGGGTGGACTGAAAGTACCTCACCCCCTCTTAAAAAATAGAAAAAAAAAATGCAAAAAGGGAAGTGATCATTCAGGGGTGGATCCAGGGGGTGGGTTGGGTGGCTACCCACCCCCTTGATTAACCAGAAAAATGAAAATAAATACATTAAAATAGACAATAAAGACAATAACACTGAGTAAGGTTCGATCTCTTCTGGTATGTTCTTCAAAACTTCTAAAAGATAAAACACAAAAATATAAATTTTGGTCAACCCTAAAGGAAAACATTTGGTTGCCATGAAAATCACATGTTACACTTAAAATTGTAACAAAACATGAATATTAAATTTAACTTTTTTCAGTTCTTAACTCGGCACCCCATGGGGTGAAAGGGTTCACCTAGGTTTTCGTAAACTGCAACTTTATATCTTTTTTTAATTTTAATTTTAAAAATTGACCATTAAATAAAATGTTAACCACAACATAGTTCCAAAAGGCTTAAGCGTGCAAATGTTTTTCTAAACAGCTCTTTTGCCTTCCTCTTATGAGGACTTGGGCAGGACTCTTTCCAGTAAACCCATGAGTACCTGGCTCTGCTGTTGTTGCTGCTGCAAAAAAAGCATTTGGAAATTTTGCATCTGCTGTTCCTGTCTCTGCTGCTGTTCAGTCATGACCTTTAATACATCCTGGTATTGTTGCTGGCTGTGTCTCTGCTGATCCATCAGCATCTGTTGCTCGGCAGCTCTATTTTCTTGTTCTTTCTTCTTAATTTCCATTTCTTCCTTCCTGATTTCTTTTTCATTCTCTTACTTTTCTTTCAGAATTTGCGCAGCTTCAGTGGTGCTTTTTCTGCTTTTTGGTGGAGTAACTTGATCAGAGCTTGCATCAGCATTCCTCTTTTTGGTTTGCCCCAGGCGCTCCATGGCCTTTAATCTACTCTCTTCTGCAGAGGCCTTGTCACTTTCATTCTTCTTAGTAAGAGTATTCGAATTTTGTTTCCTTTCCAAATCAGCTGCTTGGTCTTTTTCGATGATCTCAGACAATGCCTTCTCTAATTCGCTTTCATCGTCACATTCAATCCCAGAACCTTGCTCCTCCTTTCTCGTCTTTTCTTTGTATTTGTTGACCAAAAGAGTGAGTCTTTCCCTGACAGAACGCTTACTGACTTTGAATTTGGGATAGTTTGTGCCATTTAAACGTATTGCTACTTCGCCCCAGACCTCTCCTCTTTCTTTGCTTTGCTTAGGGAATTTCCATGGTTCCAAGACAAGGACTTCTGTGCAAATTAAAGCATGCGATCATGTTCTTCTGACCATTTCATTGCATAATATCTGAAAACAAATACAATTGTTTTATTAAGTATGGAATTTTTTACGGCCTTATGTGCCCAAGGGCACGAAGAGGATTGAGTGAGTGAGTGGAATTATTTTTACAATCATGCAGTTTATATTATTTAAACTGCATTGCAAGTAAAATATATTTAATCTTGAGGCCTCAAGTGTATAAACTAAGTTTTCAGTGCTGTAAGTTGTAAATAAACTTTTGTTTATTTTTTCGTCCGGCTAAAAGTAAAATAAGGTAAAACATGTAATACGTTTTGGGAATCGTTGAATTGTAGAAAAAAAAGTACCCTCTGCATTGCGAGTAAAATTAATCTCGAGGCCTCAAGTGTATATACTAAGTTTTCAGTGCTGTAAGTTGTAAATAAACCTTTGTTTATTTTTTCCGGCTAAAATTAAAATAGGATAAAACGTGTAACGCGTGTTGGCAATCTTTGATTACAAAAATTACCCTCTACGACAATTTAGGCTTCATTCAGTATCAACGACAACTTAGTGAGAAATAAAACATTTCAGAAGGAACTTGGTCGATACGGTAACCGCAAATTTAAACGGACAACTTTGATTTTCAAAGTTACAATGAAATGCAGTTGAAAGCATGCGACTTATATTTTTAAAACGCACTTATAAGATTTATGTACGAACCCTGTACTCTTTGTATCATCATCCGCCATCACTGTAAACACAGCTGCAAAGCTCAAAGCTCTTTCTGCAGGTGAAAAGAAAACAAGAAATTAATATGGTTCTTCACGGTTCGATCAAATAACTTACGGTACCTATCTTGTCCACGTACCGACACTTTAAATTGAAAAAATCCCCAAAATAAGTCAGCAAAAGACAGTAAACATATAAAACATACCTTCGTTCGACACTGTACGGCAAATAGCGGCAAACGACGTCCTCAACGAGGTGTGGACGACGAGTTCCGCACGATTGGGCATGCGTAGTAGCATCAAAGTTCATTTTCTCAACTTCCGGTCGGTGACGTTCACGTCCTCGGTGTCGGTGCTAAAGGTCCCTAATATTTGGCATAAACAATCGTGCCCTTTTTAAAAACGCATTGTTCTCACCATAAAATCGTGGAATATAATTACCATTATTACATCTCTCCTTGGCAAAATGATCGTATTTAGGTCGGGACACCTTCGGAAATATCAAAGTTTGGACTTTTCCGACAATTTTGTGGCAGAGAATACAGCACGGATACAGAACTTCATTACTTGCCACTGCAGATAGGTAAACTATGAATACTGTAGTGTGTCATAACAGAAGCGGAATTTTAAAAAGAGCGCTTTTAGAAAGAGGTAGAAGACATTTAATTCAAATGTGCGCACTTAAACCGCCATAACTTGCTGGAAAACTTTAAATTAAAAAATCCGCTTCTGTTATGACACTCTTGAGGTATTGACTGATTAGCTTTTGACAAGATCACAGTGTGCTGTCTCCTACTCGTTCCGCAAACTCTGCCACAAAATCATGTTTTTCCCAATTTGGCACTAACGAGGCTATAACAAATGCAATCTACCAAATAAAAGATGACATTCACAATCTTTCGTCTGTTCTTTATGTCTCTGTAAAATTTGAGCTTAATCGCACCCTTAACAGCTGAGAAATAAGCGTTTTAAAAGGCGCAGGTCAAGCAAAATTTCCCTTCATGAATTTATTCATGCAGTTGGTGTCCCCCGCGACCTTAAAGAGCACGAAATTTTTTATTTATGAAACTGAAATCATAGATAGATACAGTATTTGCATTGTCCTAGCAAGCTTCAGCTGCTGATGTCAATATCTGTAAACAAAAAAATAAAAATGGTATTAATTGTTATGCTTGCTTTAAACTTGGTGCTTCACCTTCAGACAGATAAAACGAATAAAAAGAGCATAGTATACATGTTGGTTGATCTTTAAGAATAAAAATTTAAACAACATGTACTCGTCTCGCTTGTCATTTATACTAAGAGACATGTTATTATTTTTTGGAGGGGGGGGGGGGGAGTGGATCAAAATTTATCAAGACAAACAACTTTTTTCAGTGTCGTTGCTTGTGCAAACATTTTTTTCGCTGCATCTTCCTTCCTTATTTGGGCTTTTTTTTTGCTTTTGCAAACAATTTTTTTTAGGATATTTTATCCAACCCCGCAAAAAAAAATTATGGTTCGTCCCTTTACTGTGTAGAAGAAGGAGTTGGAGGCGATAAATGAGATTAAAGCTTACGTTCCTACCACAAGCCGCCTTTCTTTTCTGACTACTGTGTTTCGAAGTTTCTAAAGCAACTAACCTCTTGAAGATCTTGTGAGCTCACGGTGAAATGTATCCATGGCTTGGATTGACGCGACACTTCGGGGATCGTGCCTTGAGAGTTAACTCGTCGGTTAATGATACAAACCCAAAACGTTTTTGTGGTGTTGTTTGACTGCATTTGTTTCATGTCAAAAGAACCACACTCTGCAGTTCTTAAGCAAATGTCGAGACATTCCGTTTTTGTGAATACGTGTTGCTTAGAAAGCTTCATGCCAGTATTTCGATGAAACCTTCCGGGTTGCTGACGACCTTGTAAGATTTCTTGGAAATTTCCAAAGAAATTTTGACACACTTGGCTGAGAAGGGGAATAACCAAGATAAGAAAAACCCAAATAAAGATCACTGGTGAACTTCCTTTTAGCATTTTGGTGCGTCTTTTGGTAAATTACAACAGAAAAACTAGCCAAGAGAAGAACAAAAGTAACATAAAGGTTAAAAAACCTTTCGTTTGTTGAGAAGCATTTCCGTCTTTGCCTAATGTAGCCCTTTTGTTGAAAAAACATATGTTTATTTTGTGAGTATTCTAACTGTCAATAAGTCAAAAGGGATATGCAATACTATTTACACAAGATCGCCGTTGCAGTTACAACAGTAAAAGCATCCATTACTTTTCATTTAACTCTCAGCCGACTTGCATGACGTTGATTCACTAAGTGCGAGTTTAGGTTCTGTTAAAACTAACTTAGTCAAACAATAGGCATCGAATTGTCAAAAAAACAACCGAATTAACAGAGGAATCAGAATGAATGCACGTTATCTGCGTTGTTTGTTTTAAGTATTTTCAGCCAGAAAAGTAATTTATATATCAATAGGGGTACAGGTATTTCCATAAAGGTAAGAAACCCGCCGAGGACTCATATTTTTCTTTGTTTCACGCCCATGACAACAGAATTGACATTTTTTCATTATAGGAAAAAAAAATTGAGAAACAGGGCGAAGGAGGCGACGGGCGGGAGCATTTCCGGAACCGGGGCCTGGAATCGAGCCTAACAAAAACATATATTAAAAATTTCAGAAACCATTTATCCCGGTTTCGTCGGCTCGACAAGCCATCGACATTGTAAAGTGAAAATAAGCTGTTGAGACACTATGTAAGATATAGTAATCGCCAGCAAACAAACGAGCGAAGTAATCATCACTTCTGTTTTCTAGGGTTGCTCAACACCGAATGTCTGGAAGAACAGTTTGAAGCACACATTTTTATCAAAGTAAAAGTACACTCGTGGTGATTTGAGACAATAATGTTTGAAAGGAATTAATGATATGTCAGTTGTTTGGTTTTAATTTTCATAAACACCATGCATATAGAAACATTCCGCTGATGTTATTAATGAACCAACCAGAAAATTACTGGTTGGCAAAAAGTCTCCTTTTTAAAATAATAGCAGTTTTATACAAAATAAACACAGTATGATAAACAAGTCTGTACAAATTTAATCCACTGGTCGTCGTGGCAGCGACTTCTCGTATCCTTTCTGATGTTGTAAATAGCAGATGACGTTTTGCAAATTAATTTTCTAACAAAAGAAGTCTGACATTTAACTTTCTTCCAGATTTTACAAACACTCATATCATTCTTTCATATCTTGTTCGAAACGAACTATCAGTAGTTGAACTCTTTTAGCAAGCACCAGTCGTTGATGTCAGAATCTGTTAAAAGAAAAGCAAAATAATAGCATAGATTAGTATATATTAAAAAAGTGGATAGCGTTGTTGCTGCGCGCTTATTGGCTACACAAACATGGGATGTCCTTTTTTATTCGCCTCTGAGCAACTTTCGTGCAAAAACTGTAATTATTGAAAATTATTTAAAAGTAATCCTTTTTGGGTTTAATAATCTCACTGTCTCACTGCCTAATACTAACCGAGACGCGAAGCGAAGCATCTCGGTAAATGTCCACCACAAGCTTGCCACCTCCACTTCGGTGAATAGTTGTTAATAATTAATTAATTTTTCATAGCATATCGAAATATATTACAAAAGTGTCTTATACTCGTCGAACTTGCAGTACTAGCGAATGAGTATCGTCTAATTTATGTTTAAATTATGTGTTACTAGATTTTTAAGCACGCAGTACAAATTCTTATGCAGCAGCACCATGTATGCACCATCGAAAGTGGGAGAGCTAAACTTCTAAGTTACATTTACGGTCCATCCTTGCTTTGCACCTAATTAACTTATTTCACAAATACTGCTCATGCATAAAGATATAACTTTTTTGTCCCCATTATTTGATGTTATAGATATTGTTTACCTTTTAATTCAGTGACATTTCATGTCGGTCTTAACAACTTTTCCTTTGCAAAATAAGGCTAAGCTTTGGTCTTAGAAGCCTTTATCATTTCATTATAGCGGAGCTCCACAGCGGCCCGAAGGGCCGCAGAGCGGAGCCCCATACCCATAGAAAATTCACAGAAATAGGAAAACCATGAACTTCAGTTTTCATGGTCATCATGGCTAGTGGCATGGCTCGCGGGCGCGTACGGCGTACGGCGTACGTACGGTGTTGCGCACTTCAGAAACAGATAAACACTCATCAAATTACCGGGGAGCTCCGCTTTTAGGCTTGGCTAAATCTATTTAATACAATTGCTATTTATTTACAACTTGAGTTCCATGTAGAGGGCGTAAAGCCAAAACGTATTTCGTAACAACTGTGACGAATTACATTATTTTCTGACGGTAACGAGTATTAAAAGTCCATTCAGTAACATCTTTAGGTCGATCATTAGTAATTTTTTTTTCTACCATTAAGCAAAACCTTTGGTCTTATAAGCTTTTATGATTTTACACCAATTGTCCATAAAATCACGCTTTCTCTATAGATAAAGCATCCAGACAAAATCGAGACAAAACTTGTTTCTTAACTACTATGACAAATAAGTTTGGTTTCAATTATTTTGCACCCTTAATGAGTTTTGCATTTTCATTAACATTTGAAAGCCTTTTTTAGTATTTTAATATTTTTTTATTGCCTCTTTAATTTCAAAAGCTGTTAACAATATATTCAATATATCGAATGCTTCGAGCATAACTTGTTTTACAACAACTGTGAAAAATTAAAAAAAAACTTTCACAGCATTTCGTGCGCACTTTCACTACTTGCCACTAATGATGATTACACTTTTATTCATTAAATTTTCAAGGCGATAATGAGTACTTTTTTCTTTCCAATTAAGCCTTTGGTTCTAGAGGCTTTCATCATTTTTCTTCAATTACCCATTACTTCACGCCTTCTACACCAAATGATCCATCTTGAATAGGGTAATTATTTCGAAACCAAATTTAACTGAGGTATTTATTTATCTCAAGTAGAGGACGAAATTTTGGGTTTTGGTTTTGGAAAAGGGTTTCAGGATAATTTGTTAAGACCTTGTGAAAATCATAACGTTTTTCAACAAGCCGACGAAATGTTTGATCCTTTATTTCTTTTGAAAGCCAGATTATCTTCTATTCATTATCATTTCACTGTATAACTTGTAAGGGTTTTAGTCTTCAGACTAAATGATTTTTTTAAAGTTACTGTCAAGAAATCATTTAAATCCATGAGTGCAATTTTTTGCTCAGTACTTAAATCTTTTACAGAAATTTACATTAGAACCAATATATGGTATAACGAGAGTTTCTTAGAAAGGAATAAAGCATTATTCGCCCTCTATTTCTTTTTATTTGCAGTTAGTTTTCCTTGTTAAAGAAAATCTGAAGTTAACTGACAGCTTCACCTGGTTGTTTTTGTTTTAATGTCATCTTTTACGTGTTGTTCATGAATTTGATTTGCCTAAGATGATTGTTCAAACATTTTCACCTGTTGTTACCGACAGCGGTTCCAAAAGAAATGTGTTTCGTTTGGACAGCTTCAGTCCGATAACCTGAGCTCACCATACGCTGGTTTTTAAACCTGCTTGAGAGATCAACTTTTTAAAATTAAAACAAGAAACACGTGAAAACTTCAATCGATCCAACCTATAGTCGCCAAAAACTTATGATATCAATAGAGCAGAGATAGCTTAAGTAACTTACCTCTTGAAGCCCATGCGAGCTAACGTTGTAATGAATCCATCCGCTGGCTTTTACCAGGCTCGTATCTATAGACGTTTCTCGTTGTCTTGTTGCACAAACCCAATGCTTTCTCGTGCCATCTGATTTAAGGACTTGTTTCAACTCAAAAAAATCACACATTGCATTTCTCAGGCAGAAATCCAAACATTCCATTTTTGTAAACGTACGCTCCCGTAATAGCGTCAATGCCGCATCTCGAGGAAACTTCAGTCCAGCTTGTTGACGACTTTGCAAGATGTCTTGGAAAGAGCCAAAGGCATTTTGGCATGAGTCGCACAAAAGAGAAATTTCCAAAACAAAACAAACCATACAGGCTGTGAAAACTGCTAAACGATGTAATTTCAACATTTTGGAGCCCAGTTTTGTCTGGGTGTTTAAATTACACCAGAAAAATGAATAAATCAATTCTTTTAGATAAATAACAAATTAATGTCAGTTTTTTTATTCATCTTTCTCTTGTTTATTGATTCCGAATTGCGTCATAACATTTTCAGTGTGGCTGCAGGAGTTGTAAATTAAGCCTGAGACAAAGGTGTCAATGTTTATGTAAATTAGACATCATTGAAAGAAATGATGTGTTTGTGCAAGCCGGATTTTCGCCTTTAACTGGCATTGTTAATTATGTACATGTGGCTACGATTTCTGTCAAAACCCAAATATGACAAAGCAATAAGGTTTACCAAGTAACCTGCCATTCATGTATGCCTTTCTTGTGCCTTCAATGATATCTGTTGTTGTGAAGATTAATTATATACTTGATTGAAGAAACGTTGACCCGTAAAAAGCTTAAACTATGAACGATAAGACCGAATGGGATTATGGGTAGAAAGCATTGGTAAGCTTAGTAGTATTCCATTTACCATTTATTTATAATCAAGGTAATATTTTCAATTTTTCTATAAAAGCATGATTTATGCAACCTGTCGTATGGTTATGTTCATTCTGTCACAGAAGACGATTACTTTTTCCGATTTCCCAGTAAACATTTGGGTCGCATCGTTTATCGTTTAGGCTTTTCACGGGTCAACGTTTCTTCAATCAGGTGTATACAACAGCGTCTCAAAGTACCGTTAAATTTCGGTTATAAGCCCTGGGCTTAAGGAGGCTCGATGTAGTTTTTTTAGACTAAGGGTGGTTGTTTTGAAAATTAAAATTACCTAGGAAGCCAATGTTCGATTTTTGCCAAAATACACCATAATGATCAAATGTGACCAAATTTTAATTTTTTACCCGTCACTTAGTCACAACGGTTACCATAGCAACGATTGACGTTTTCTTTTGTTCTCAAACAAGCTTGATTTTCTCGAAATCTAGACTGACACTTGGTGTTTATTTTTTGATATGTTAAAGTTTAGTAGATTGAATAACTGTTGACGAAATTTTAGAAAAATCTGTAAGAGCGGTTTCAAGTAAATCAAGAATGAAATTTTCAGAAAAACACCGTTTTAATATAAAATAGGCGCCTTAAAATTGTTTCGTATTATTTGAGCACAGTTTCTCTCACTAAGATATAAATACTTACACCATCAAAGACCATTAACTAAAAGCGAAAGACTTTTTGCTTTAATTTGTTAAAATATATCGACTGCCGATTGTAAGAAATTATAAGAAAATACCAAAAACTTCATTCTTGATTTACTCTAAAACACTCTTACAGATTTTCCTAAAATTTTGAGCACAGGTAGTAAATCTATTGTACTTGAACATATCAAAAAAATGAATACCAAGTGTCAGTCTAGATTTCGAGAAAAGCAAGCTTGTTTGAGAACAAAAGAAAACGTCAATGGTTGCTATGGTAACCTTTGTGACAAAGTGACGAGTAAAAAATTAAAATTTGGTCATATTTGATCATTATGGTGTATTTTGGCAAAAATCGAACCTTGGCTTCCTAGATAATTTTAATTTTCAAAAAAACTAAAAAAACTACATCGAGCCTCCTTAAAAGCAGAATAAAAAAACGAGCCACGGCGGTGCCGATCGAAATACTTTTTTAGGTTAAAAAGTCATAATAAGGCAACATTTAGCCTTGTTTAGTACTGTCATCCAGCAGAGGGGGTTTATATCTGGAGGGGGGCCCTATAACGGGGGGGGGGGGGCTTTTAAACGGTCAAGAGGGTGATGGGGCTTATAACCGGAATTTTATGATATGTGATCTTTTAAACCAAGATTCATACTTTGTAGATTGCCAAGAAAATACAGGGAAAATGACTAATAATACAAAAATTCTAGTATTGAATCAAGATTAAACTTTGATGCAGTAATACTGACACTGTTTACCAGTTTATGCAACAATAATGGTGTCAAGAAAATGTCCAATCCTTGGTTAACACGCTATAATTATTCATTATCTTGATATTTCCGTTACCAAAGTAACGTTTTAACATTTTTTCTTTGTCATATTTACAATATCTAGTGGACACCGATATTTTTATAAGCGTCAGGAACTGACAACTCAAAAACGAGAACTCGGTGAATCCCCCTCTTGTATGAGTCACCAGAAATATTTGTACCGGTACACGTTCTGAAGTGATTTGTCATAGCCTGTTCCAATCTCTGTTTATCCCAGTAACCGAGCGGGGATTTTAAATACTATTGCTGGTCTTAGACATTCTGAACATCGAATCTTTTAGAAGAGAGAATATTTCTTTGGATCGCTTCGTTTGCAACAAATGTTGGGATCGAATAAACGCGAGTATGCTTATCAAGATGTGTTCGCAACCGTAAAAGCTAGGCCTCGAAGGGCAGAGGACTTGCATTAATTGACAGTAACTTCCTGGAGTAGATCAGTTCAGTAGCAGAGTAGAAACAAAGAAGATGCACTTGGATTCACAATGTAAAGAAAAACGCTCCCGTTTACTGCAGTAAGTGACACGAATCGATTTTTCTTCCTTCGCATTTCCACTAGTTTCATTCAATGCCGGTAAAGTTTATATGAATTTTGCTCCCTGGGGTCGTGATTTAGTGTCCGTTGTCCGTATTAGACATGACTAGAGAGGGTCCGTATTCAAGAGGTTGTTTTTAAGGGAAATATGAGAGAATTTTGTCGGGACATTGGAGATTGTCGGTAATAGAGAGGTGTCCGGATTAGAGAGATGTCCGTATGGAGAGGTTCAGCTGTAGTAATTTTGTTTTATTTAACAAAAGTAGTTGTTTTAACATAAGAAATCTGACATTTTACTCTTCCTTTCACATTTTACAAGCAAGACAATATTATATCAATATATATCTCATTGTAAACGAACGAGCGGTGTTTGTATTCTTTTAGCAGGCTTCAGCCGCTGACGTCAAAATCTGTTTAGGAACAATAAAATAACAGCATTGATTATTACTCAAGTTTTTTGATAGCATTTCGAAATATAACAAACGGAATAGGGATATTGGCAATACAAGCGAATGAGGATCACATCACCAAATTCGTGATTGAATTATTTATTTCTAGAACTTTGAGCACAGTACAAATGCTCTTGCAACTGTTAAGGTAGCAGCGAAATAGTTGTAGCGTAACTTGTGAGGTACTTAATGTACGTCCTGCCTTATTTGCATCTGTATGCGCTCTCTTTTTTATATATACAAGAACCTTTTTTTATAAGAACGTTTACGCTGATACTTACAAAAATTTAAGAACATGCTAAGAACATACCCCAGGCTGAGAGTCGGAGAACGTATTTATTTTTCCCATTTGTTTTAATTTCTAGTTCAATAAAAAAAGTAACTTCATGCACCTCACTCGGCGAACGATGCTCTTCTGGTACGTTTCCTGGTCACGTCTGCATTGATTTAGTGAAATACTATGACATGTAGCTTAAGAACATCTAAAGAACGTTTAAAGCCTTAAAGATGATTTCCAGTCCGTACTGCGCAGACTCAGGGTTTGTTTTCATTTTTGTTTTGAATTCGTTGAAACGTTACACTTCGGTGATAGCGTACATGAAGTTTTTTAGTTCGCCATTACGGATCGTTTCGTTCAAGAATTCACGATGAGCTAAAACGTCCGTTTGAAATACCGTCGAGATTCTTTTACTCGTTATTATTGTTTTGCAAGGATATCTGGCGTTAGTAATGACGAAAAAGGTAAGTTTTGTCCCGGAATTTTTATTTTTGCTAGTAAACATTCTTCTGTTTGTGAGATTCACAAACATTGCAGCGGAGATTGCGCAGTACGGACTGGAAATCATCTTTAAATCGTAAAAAAACACCCGCCCGGCGTCAGCCCACAAATTAGACGTTCTTATAAAAAAAAAATTGCAACTCGTTCTACAAATACTGTAAAAATAGCTTTGTTGCTTCCATTATCTTTTTCAAGTTGATCACAAAGGACTTTTTTCTTTACAATTAGCTTTGGTCTCAGAAGCCTTTATCGTTTAACTCCAATTGAGTCTTACAGGCATAATTTGTTACACAGCTGCTGTGAAGATAACTTTTGTTTCCGCTATCTTATACCATTAATACGTTTGACACTGTCTTCCCATTTGGAGGCGATCAATTGTATTTTTCATTTCAATAAGCTGCCGTTAATTGTCAAAAGTTTTTATCAGTTTGCACAAA
Source organism: Oculina patagonica (assembly GCF_052425735.1). NCBI lineage: Eukaryota > Metazoa > Cnidaria > Anthozoa > Scleractinia > Oculinidae > Oculina > Oculina patagonica. The sequence continues at coordinate 12,105,811 of NC_135765.1, read as the reverse complement.
TTGCTCATCAAATCACACCTCTAATTATTAAGGAATTCCAGTCAAAGCTTATTTCAAAACTTTCTATCTTTCAGTAAATTTCAAGGCGATCATTAGTACTTTCTTCACAACTGGGTGAAGCCTTTGGTCTTGAAAGTTTTCATCATATTATTTAAATTGTCCATCACATCACACCTTCTTTACATAATTATTGAAAGCTTCCATCCTGAATGGTGTTATTACTTCGAAACGATCATGTCTTAGCAACGATACTTATAAAAATATTATTCATTTATTTCGGCAACGAAAGATTGCAGTATTTTCTCAAAAATAATTTTATTTCGGTTGTAGAAAAAAGTTAAATATTTTTCATTAACACACTGTGGAAAAAGATATGTATTTTGTCACTAACAAGCGAATATTTAATCTTTGATTTATTTTGCTGGTTTTTAAACCTGTTTGAGGAAATCCACTTCTTGCAGTGTAAGCCTTTATTGTCAACGGTATTTAGCTTTTACAAACTGATTGGGGACACTAATAAAGTTAAACAAAGTGAAATAAGTGAAATAAAATAAAATAAAATAGAGTAAAGCTACAGTAAAGATACAGTAAAATAAAGGTACATTTAGCTACAGTACATAAAACACAAAAACCGAAGCATCGGTCAACAATTACCAAAGGCTGTTGATCTCAGTAAGTTAGCCGTGGCTTAAGTAACTAACCTGACGAAGGTCATGTGAGCTTACGTTGAAATGAAGCCACCCAACGGGTCTTTGTACAAGGTCCATATCCATGGAGGTTTCTCGTTTCTTTATTGCACAAATCCACTCTCTCGTGCTATTTAATCTGACGACATGTTTTAACTCAAAAAAGTCACACATTGTATTTCTCAGGCAGACATCCAAACATTCCATCTTTGTAAACATACGCTTTCTTAAAAGCGTTAAAGCCGCATCTCGAGGAAATTTCCCGTCTTGCTGACGACTTTGCAAGATGTCTTGCAAAGAGCCAAAGGCATTTTGGCAGGAGTCGCACAAAAGAGGAATTTCTAAAACAAAACAAACCATGAAGACTGCGAAACATGCTAAAAGATGTAATTTGATCATTTTGGATCACTGTCGGGGTATAAGGACAATTAGCAAATTAATGCCAGTGTTCCATTTGTCTTTCCCTTTTTATCGATCTCGATGACAAATTGTGTCATAGCATTATCAGTGTAGCTGTAGAAGTTGTTAATTAAACCAAAGATAAAGGTGTCAAGGCGGATATAGATAAAACGTCATTAAATGTAATGACGCGTTTGTGCTAAAAAAGACTTTCGCCTTTGTCGAACACTTATTAATTTTGTGGCTATAATTACTGTAAAACCTCAAATGAGGCAAAGTAATAAGATTTACCTATTCATCTGCCTTCCATGTATGTCTTTAATATGCCTCCAATAACATCTGTTATTACGAAAATTAATGACTGTATACAACAAATTTATGAACCAGTTAAAGCAGAAGTAAAATTAGAGAGAAGCCTGCTAAGAAATAAATAAATGATGTTTACAGTTTGTATCTTTATTCAGATCTCAAGATACATGCTCCCATATCTTCAGAAAGAACCGCCAGAAAAAAACATGCTTCGATTCATTCATGTATCGTCAAAAAACAGGGAAAATAATTAATGATATAAAAATTTATCAGGCGAATTCTAGAGCAAATTCAGTTAAGAATTACATTTCAGGTCAATTTTGTTTTTTGTTTTTATCAGTTTATCAAAATTGTCTCTTTTCGTCTTGATAACAATACCGATGTAACAATACGAAATGTGTGTGTCATACTTGATTCATTTCCTTAAAAGGACAGTGCCCTGGCTGTTTATCGAAATTTCCCCTTCTTGTATGCGCTACCAAATAAACACATAAAATGGATAAATAGATATCACGGATCAAAAAAATAGAGCATTTTGGGGAAGAAGTACAGTATATGGAAATATTACAAGGATGAAAGTGCATTACAGTTCGTAAAGTTAAATTCAAGAGATTAGAATTGCCATTACGGTGAAAATTTGGAAAGAAAGGACGAGGGTTAGTCCAAACACCTCAAATTGGGAGTGGAATTTTTTGAAAATTTGGGAAAACGATGGACTTGTTTGGAAATTTATACTATATCAAATATATGCTACTTTCAAATAACAAATAATTTACCCAATTTACCTCTGAAGGTAATACTTCTAAGCATTTGATGAAGGTTGTAATATCTTCACACTTTCCTCGGGCATGCATCTTCACCAAACTCCTTTAATCTTCGGAAAAGTTCGAAAAAGTGTTTAGAAACGTTCGTATGGCCTTCGAACAACACTCGGAAAATATTCAGAAATCTTCGGTCTAGGAATTGCAAAGAGTTGCTCGAAAGAAAAAAAGTTGCTCGAAGGGAAAAGAGATGCTTGAAATGCAATAAAGATGCCAAACAACTTGTGGACCGCCCTTTCTGTGACTAATTGAGGGTAAACAGAAAAAAGAAACAATTGCAAAAAAATTGCATTACCCGAGAAGCCAGTACTCGCTTAACTGGGGACAAGGCCTCGTGTGTGGACCATACAAGGAACAAGCCCCCGGGACAAGTAGTCTCGTGTAAATTATCACCATGACTATTATGGGTGCTATATATAGCAGTGGATAAGGCATCTCAATACCGCAAAGTGTTTTTCGCACGAGGTGAGTGATAGAAAAGACAAATTTCACGCTTGTTTACTTATTTTACAATTTTACCATTTCTTTTTTCATTTAGGAAAACAAGGACAACAAAACTATCTTGGCTATTCAGGAGTTGAATCGTTCTTGATTTGTTTATTTAACTATTACCTTTCATACTGCTTATGTACACGCCTACTTATTCTTAGTTTCTTTAAGTCTCACAATAGTCTCACAATAATCAATAATCCCTTAAAATAATCAATAATGCCTAAAAAATAATTACAGTAGAATCCTGACTTCTTGATCCCACCGTTTCTCGAAACTCCCAATTTCTCGAAGCAGTAATATTCGTTTTCCTTGGAATGCATTTCTCTCTTTCTTTACCCCCTATTTCTCAAACCTTCCTAATTTCAAGAAGCAATTTTCGTTTCCCCTGCTCGTTCGAGAAATCGGGATTCTACTCTATGTTCTATGTTATCTTGCTTCATTTGACGATTTTTTCTCACACCATAAACAAGATTCACGCAATACTATGATAGCATACAGACATGTCTTTTTTTTTACTTTAACAGGCCTCAGCTGCTTTTGATAAAATCTGTAAAAGAAGAAATAAGAATATCACGAATTTCTTAAAGTAAGGATGTGTTCATGGTGTATATATATATATATACAAAAAAATCACGAATTCGAGCTTCAGAAATACTGTATTTCTCAATTAAACGTCCCTGGTGTTTATTCCAAACTTGGTCTGATGGACCCGGCGTTTATTCGAAGCCGGCGTTTTATCGGGGCCGTCGTTTATTAACGAAGTGAAACTTTTCTGTCATTTTTCAAGTTGAATTATTATTACCCATCCTCCGATGCCTAGGTTTGTCAAGGCGTAACATTTTTTCCCTTTGTCCCGCCCGGACGAACTGTCCCTAGGTCGCCGAAGATGATCATTTTCAAGGGTTACAGTATTGCATACGGCACGTTGCAATCGAAATTTGTGACAAACAGAACCGAAACAATATATTAGCAATATGGGAACGAGTAAATGATACGGATATAAAGTTTTAAGGTCATAAACGGCAGCGCCTAGACCTCGAATAAACGCCGGGACCTCGATCAAACGCCCCCGGCGTTTATTTAAAAAATAGCAGTTTTAACCCGGTGTTTAAACGAGGCCGGCGTTTAATCGGGCTCCGGCGTTTAATCGAGGAAAGCCCTTGCTCAATCATAAGCCATTCCAAATGGAATTTAATTGGTTACCGCTAGCGCTACAGCAGGCAAAGTTTGACAGTAACAATTCACCATCCAAGGCATTTATATGCAAAAAGGTGCAATTTGTTGGACTGCTGCAATGAAATGATTGAAACTTCCGATGACAAGGAAGATATTTTTTATGATTATACCGGAACACTAAGAAATTTAATTTAGTTATTCATATCAGCACAAGTAAAAAAAAAATTGAACATCGATGGTTATTTAGGGGATATTCAATTTGATTTGCTATCATCTGAAATTGACATTGAGCTTGTATCTCAGACACACACGTCTGATTATTATCAGTTCATTACTTTCAAATTAATTGCAAACAAGAGAACGTTTGCAAAAAGCTAAATAAAAAAGTAAAACATTGCCAAACGTTTTAACCTGGTTGGTAAAATGAAGTAACCCAAAATCACCGCTTCCAGTCAGTGTACAATTAGGTCTGAAAAATCTTAGATAGTACTATCTTTAAAAAAAACTGCTGCGCGTTTAATTTGCCTCCAAACTCTAAATGATCGATCTTGCTCATATTTGATGAACGTTTCAACTATAACCGACCATATACAATCGGCTTTCCTCAGTAGGAAATGAAACTACTGACTTATATTTTGTTGTTGAAGTTTTCGGCGTTGTTGATGAGCTTCCTGTTTATATTGCTGCACTGAAAGAAATTTCTCCACTGGTTATTGAGTTTTTCAACCGAGAATAGTCACGGTTATGGCAAAACCGCGTGCATGTATGTCCTTTTTGGACAGCTTCAACGAAATCAAGTGGTTTCAATTGCGCAGATAACCGAATTCCGCCAAGTATTGCTAGTGAATCACAACAGGCATTCAATCGAGAACATCAAAAGAAATAAATGGAAATTTACAGTGGCATCTTCCACCATGTAGCTTTTTCAGATCGAATAAGAATTTATTGGTGGTGGTTATTTTTGGAGGAAGGAAAACCGGAGAACCCAGAGAAAAACCTTCAGAGCAAGGATCAAAACCAACAAAAAACTCGACCCACATATGACACCGGGTCCGGGAATCAACCCGGGCCACATTGGTGGGAGGCGAGAGCTCTCACCACTGTGCCATCCCTGCTCCCCTAACATAAAAAGCTCCACCCGAATTAAAAAAAAAACACTTCCACTTAAGAAGCTTACCTCCTGAAGTTCATTAGAACTGACATTGAATATCCAACGCTTGCATCCAGTCCTTCTTGGCAGCGTGGCGTGTTGGCCCTGACAAATCCAATATTTTTCATTGCCACCTGATACCTTTGGTTCCATCTGGAAGCCGTTACAAGGTGGATTTCGCAAGCAGAAATCAAGGCATTCCATCTTGGTAAAAACACGCCCTTTATAAAGCTTCTTAGATTCATTTGGCCGAAGCTGTCCATGTTGTTGACGGGTTTTTAATATGTGTCGAAATTCGAATAATAGGAGGATCGAAAAAGCAAAGCACATCATGGTGAAGACGACTGAAAAACGTAGTTTTACCATTTTAGCGTCCAGTTTTTTCCCCGAGATTTGTGAACAGGCTTTCTAACAACAAACGACAACAAATGCGATCAGTGTAAAAAACGAATTGTTTATTCAACAAGCTTTTTTGTTTGCCTTACGTAGTCTTTTGGCACAGTAAACTAATTTCGATTTAATTTGAATGCAGCAATTGTTACCATAATTAAATGTACATGGGAAGGTAATGTAATTTCCCTAAATGGGAACGCAATAAAAGTTAACAAAATGCCGCATCCCTTGATTTTTAAACCTGTCAAGATTAAGGGAATTCATTTCCTCCAATGGAAGATTTTCCGATAATGAGTCTCTGCCATTTTCATTTCTTGTTATTCCAATTGTTTCCTTCTTTTTGTTTATTGTTTTAAAAGTCAGATTTTCTTTTCTGATGTTATCTTATTAATAAAAAAACATTACCTTTACTTCCCATTTTCTTCTTTCTTCCTCGGGATAATTAACAGTTATTGGACGAGGTTGAGCAAAATATCGTGATTTGTCAGTGGCGAGCAGATCAATTATTTGCCGAAGGCTGAGGCAAATAATTGATCTAAAAAAAAATAATAATAATAATTGATCTAATTGTGCTGTCAATGAAATTAGAAAGCTGAACCGCGTTTTAGCGGATTATTTTGTGAACACTTTTCAGTGGATTAAAGGTTAGTCGAACAATTCGAATTTTCTCTTGTATTTCTGGCGGTATTCTTACCAAACTTTTAATTTACAAGCCTGTGAGTGTAATTCTCAGAATTACAGCGACAAAATTTAGATTCTGCGGCCGTACGGCAATCGCATCTTCCCCGTAAATTTCTTTCCTTCGTTTTAAAATCAGTTTTGGCTTTTTGTTATTGTAAAAAACAAATTGACTACAGTTTTTTATTCGTCTGTCCTGTTATTGATGATACAACACTATGACAATGTTATGACGCAATTTATCATCAATAACAGGACAGACGCATAAAAAAATGATGTCAATTTGTTAAATTTAAATCCCGGCTACTAAACCTAATTTAAATGGACCCTATAATTGATTCGATGGTAGGTGCCATGTAGCAAACCGAATTGATATTGTTGTAGTTTTTAGCTCTTTGATATAAAAACAAGCCAAAAGGGTCATTCTGCATTGTGTTGTCAGATATGTTGAAACTTTCTCCTCGCTTGCATACGTTCTTTTTAAAGAAAAAAAAGCATATTATCGCAGGTTCAACTGAACAGCTATTGCGAGTTTGCTAAGCCTGCCACTAGGTTATATGCTAATAATTGTCGTGAGGTCGTCAGCTATTGCCATCTAATAGTAGTATTCATATTGCCCATATTGATACAGTTTATCAGTTAGATGGCGGGATGTCGGGCTCGCGGGAGTAAAGGAACTCTTCTTTGAATTCAACTGTTTCAATTGGCGAGTTTCTGCTCTGGACAGCTTTTATTGCTAAAACAAACTCTTTACTAACACTTGCTGATAACAAGCTTAATTACACATAACTGTAAACTAATATTATATACATGTCTGGATTTATTATCTTGGATTTCTGATGGTCTTGGCAAGATACCTTCGTGATTATAAAACAAGAACATTCACACTAGACTAAAAGGAAAGTCTCCTGTAGCCTGTGCCCTCCCCCCCCCCCCCCCCCGCCTTGAAGCGTCCCCCTCGAAGGAAGGCTGTACGCAGGCTATTTGTCTGAGAACAGGAAACTCATTTGTTTGGGTTGACATTTCCTTTGAAATTTAAACGACCTTTGCTCACAATATATCAAATTACTAAATTTATGGTTTCCAATATAATGGTGTAAATGATATACAACACTATACTACACCTATTAACTGCAGGCATCAGATTAATAATTGGCCAATCAGATTAATAATATACATGAAAAAATTACTCGATTCTGATTGGCTACGAGTAGTGCAGTCCAGTTGTAACACCAGTGCAAAAAGTGTAACACCAGTGCAAAATATACATCGATATTCTGAATTATGATTAGCTGAAAGACAACAGGAAACTTTCTAACGGTAACATGGTCAATTGACAGCTGTCAAAACAAGGTATCCGCTGACCAGTATCACATGACCATATCGAGGGCTCAGGTGTACACCTCATCAAGGTCAAGTTATTTTCAGCTTTTTGAAAAACTCATCATCATCATCTGCTTCCTTATTTCTCCTCTAAGAGAATGCGGCCTTTGATCTGTTCGCTCCACTCTACTCTGTCTTCCGCAACATTAACCGCCTCTGCCCAGGCGGAAAACCCCATCTTTCGCCTCTCTCCCTCTACCGTTCTCCTCCATGTTTCCTTCGGACGCCCCTGCTTCTCCTTCCCTCCGGTGCCCATGTTTGCGCAATACGTGGATTTTGCTGATGGCCCATGCGCAGTACAGTACGGAGCCCAGTTCTCGGCCATTTTAGGCGTAAACTTGTATTTCTTTCCACAGAATAACCAAAGAAACTCAAAATTTCTCCCAGAGCTAGCTTCATCATTCATCGTTTTGGTGTAAAGCTATCGAACGGTCAATGATTAATTTGCCCGCGCAATAATAAAAATAAAAGCACCATTTGTGGGCCCAGTTCTCGGCCACCAAAAAGATTGTGCGTAATTATCTGTATAAAAAGGCTCAATTAATTTCCTCAGTCATAAAATCACTCTGTAAATTTATTTATGTTATGTCAATCCCAAATTATTTTATGAGGTTTTTAACGCGCCTAGTTGCTTTCCTTTGTGCAGGTTCTGGCAAAACCGCAGAATTACGTTGTGTGACCAATACATTTAGATGGTTCATTTTGCAGTGAAAAGTCTTGAAAGGATTAGGTGTTGTAGAAATAATAGACAAGACAAAAGTCAGCTCAAAACTTAGATATTTAATTGAACTTTATTTTTAAAACATTTATTTCTTTTATTCTTGCTGCAGCAGATGAAATTGTATTAAAAACAAAAGCGCTAAGCTGCGATAGCGAGCAGGGTGGCCGAGAACTGGCAAATACGCAATAGTCGCACGAAAAGATGTCGAAGTAAATTAAGACCAAAATATACAACGGTTCGACGAAAAATTAGCTGTTTGGTAGGGGCTCTCGGATAAATTATCAATTTAACTACGTCCATGAATTTTAAGGAGCCGTACACAAACAAGATTCCGGGAAAAGAAATTTACCTACCTCCGCGTAAACTCGACTTGTGTGCTTTTTATAGCGAGTTGCAGGATCAAACTCAAGATACTTAGAGCACAAGAATCAATCGATTGGTAGATGGAAGTAACTTTCTGTTTTATTTCAACCGGGGCGTGAAAAAACGCGTTGAACACAAAGTGGCCGAGAACTGGGCCCCATACTGTACATGGCCTATCCTTGAAAAACTTACTTGTGCAAATTAATTCCAAATTGAACTCGAAACCGTATGCAAATACCACTATAGAATTGGGGAGATATACTTCGTTTCACGCAAGTCCTTTTCCCCTTTTAGACGAATTTAGCAACTAAACTAAACTTTTCAATTTTTTAACATTTCTTTTTTTTTGCCATAAAATGTTTTTTCCTCTGTTTGCCGCTCTTACTTTGTGAATTAAAAGACCGTGAACAATTTAATTTATCTTGGATATGTAAAAGTTTGCAGTAATCTATAGAATGACGTCTTTAACTGAAGGAAATATGCACAAACGGACACTGATGGAACAAATATGTTATAGTGAATGATTTGTGAACTATTTTCTCTACGTTCTCCTTCAAGGTATAATTAAAGTGTTCACGGTTTTTGTATTTCCACTGTAAACCTTTGAGAGTGATAAATGATCGTCGCAGTGAATTTCCAATTTAAGCAATTGGAATAAAGAAGCCTGAAAAAAAATTCAGGGCTTCAACGGGATTCGAACCCGTGACCTCCGCGATACCGGTGCGATGCTCTACCAACTGAGCTATTGAAGCCACACATTGGGAGCGAGGTCAATTGAGAGTTCATATTTTCCCGTGAGAGGAGTGAAATGATGTAATGTATATGAAATGATTCATATATGAACTGCGGATGTATATGAGAGTGATAAATGATCGTCGCAGTGAATTTCCAATTTAAGCAATTTTTAATTTTTAATTTAAGCCTTTGCAAACTATCATCGACGTGAAGTTTCCGTGGATTTGAAAAAAAGTGTATTACTTAACCCTCGGACATACTACAAACAAATTCATACTACCACCGCGGAAGAGGGAAGAGGATAAGGAATTGACGGACGCCAGCAGAAGGTTTTCGTTACATCAAATGACGTCATTTAATCCGCCATTTTGGATCCACCATTTTGGATTTCACTTTTTACAGAAAGTAAAAAGTTATGGAAGTGAATACAAGATCAAGCCAAAATGCTAATCGTGTAAAAAATCGTGGACTCACTCACGCACTGCCCATTGTGCTCACTGACACGTAGGGCAGCAACAAAAGACACGCAGTTGAAAACTTCCACGAGGGATGAATGAACAGCTACTGAGAGTTTCAGCATCGTAGTCTATTATCCCTTTTTAAAATTGCAAGAGAGAGAGAAAAAAAACATCCATTCCCCTTATTTGTACGTCCGAGGGTTAATTTGATTAATACATTGTACGCAAGCCACGAGATCGCTCAAGCCTCTACAATACATAACAAAGAAATGTAACCAGCACACTTCTCAGTCACTATAGATGATTACTGTGGAATTGGGCAGCAACAATTTTTACTCGGGTGGCTCGAATCAATACAACACCATCCACTATCATGAACACGAGCTATCCAAGCTCCGGCACAGTTTCCTTGTTTTTTCTTCTTTGAACATGAGTCGACGCTAGGTGCCACGTTAGCACAGTAGTCGTTAAGTTTGGCCTGGGTTTGCGTCATAGAAGCAGCTTCACCTGCAAAAAAGACTCATGAATTCAAAAATTCATGGCTTAAGAAATGCCACGGTAGCACAAAGACAGTGATTAGACGGTAAAATTTCTAATATTGTCACTACCCAAACGTCCTAGATTTTAATTGATCAAAACACACTACCAGTACGAATACCAATAACCCCAAAAGCTAGTTTTTTGCAGCGTTTCCCGAAGTATCCTCAAACGCTTTAATAGAGTTCAAAAAATGGGTCATATTCGGGTCACCCTCGGAAGTCGAATTATTTCAGTAACTTCGATGGTCTTGGTACATTTAACTTTTTTTCCCTGATGTTCATACCTGTTTCCCTGCCTTCACATTCGTCAACCGCTGAACTCAAAATCTGTAAGAAACGTTATAACATCTCGTAACATAAGTAATATATATAAAAATATTTCACATTTAATGTGTATTTTCACTAAATATTTTACGAACCCAATAAGACTACTTGTTTCCGAGTGGTAAATATACTCTTTTGGAAAGAGTTGATTCAGTAATATAACAATGACTTTGGAAGACATTCATTATGGTGTGTTATTTCGCGCGCGCGTTGCCCTTGAAATGAAAAGTTACTCTCTATTTTTTTTTTAAAGAAAGGTTTTTGACTGGCATTATGCACAGTGCCCACTAGAAGAAAATGACCGCATCAGCCCTCATAGTCAAATAGATTGGGTTATGTTGACTATTCGCTCCTAGAAACTCGAGCTTACAGTTTGTTGACATTGTTAGACTTGTAGCGGAACTATTGTTAGTTATGAAAGCTGATGCGAGCATGTTTTTTCTTTTAATTCAAGTACTACAAATATAATTTTAGAAAAAAATTAGGTTATGAACGTTTTCGATGTGATTGATCATCATGATGATCTGATGATGATGATCAAATATATCGAAAACGTTCAGTGATATTTAACAGCTTTTTAACCTTAATTTTAAAAATATATTATCGGCGAAGTGTGCATACAAATATAATGGTTTCATATATCTCATTTCAGTTTTCTCGGCCACATAATCTGAATCAAAAGGAGTAAGCAAGCAAGTAAGCTACTTCATTTTAAGAGGGTAACATACGACAGTAATGGAAATTAAACTTATAGCCCTCTATCTGTAGGATTCTGTAGCCTTCTCATCTCGCTCATATTTTCAGAAGGTTGCAACTTTCGAGAAGATAAAATGTGTACAATATGTGAGTCGTCTCATACCAATAAAATAAATTATTTTGAGCAAAACTTCGCAAGCGCAACCAGTTCTGTTTTATTACAGGGATAAACAATTAAAGTTGTTTAAAAACATTTCAGTACATCAACTGCCCTTGGAAAGAGGGTCAGCTAAAACAGATAATACCGCTTTGGTACGTATACAGTTTTTTTTCTGTTATTTTGTTTACTGTTTAGCAAGTTACGTTGTTTGAGGTTTTTAGGAGAGTCGCCACATTCGGGATAATCCAACAACCGCTTAATTTGATCGCTACATTCAAAAGGGTGCTAATTGTGCACGGCAGTGCCTGTCTGCAATTAACAACTTATACTTCCAGTGATTTGAAGTAATTACAATTACACTTGTAGTTAAGTCATTGCAATTAAATTTAAATTATAAACTTTACAAGTAGTTTAAATCGTACATTTTTATGTAGAGTATATAAACTAAAGCAAATAATTTATTAAACTGCTTATTGGTCATGAGCAAAAGTCTGTGATGTTTAAGGGTGGTGCTAAATTATATTTAATGGTACTCGTAAATGTATGAGATTTATGGTTTCCATATTTATTGATATGTAACCAGTTCAGACGAATGTCCACTTTTGGAAATGTTTTGATCCGCAGATCAAAACAAACAGTTATCCAATCATTGCTCGAATTTGGAGTCACATGATGCGAGGTCTGTTGACATAAAATATTCCTGCTCTGTCGATCGAAATCTAGAACAGCGAAGTGTACAGAACTCGAATTCGAATGAAAGAAGCTTCGTTCTATTAACTAAGCGGAAATTCACAGCTTACAGAAAGTAGAAAATATGCCATTGACCTCTCTTGGACAGGAATAAGTAAAGCGGAGACGAGCGCTTGTATTTTAGAGGCTTTTCTGTCGAGCGCTATGTCCACACTATGCACTTGGTTTTCAGGGTAAATTAAAAGAACTGAGCTATGAACTCCGCTTTTAAAATAAGATACTATCGCAGTTTACGCCACATCATGCAAGGATTTAAGCATCCTAGGCCTAACTTTATTCACGGCTTACAGAAAGAAAAAAATATGCCGTTTATCTCTCTTGGCCGAGAGTGAGTAAAGCGGAAACGAACGTTTTCCGTCGCGCGCTATGTACATATCAGTGACACACAAAGCACTTGGTTTGGTAAATTAACAGGAGCTCTGAACTCCGATTTTCAGATAAGATACTCTCACAATTATCCCGGGCATTAGCTTGCCGGCGTCTCGAATTCAAAAATTAAAAGTGATGTCGCAAACTGACATGAAAACATTTACAGTTGGTATCGTGCCAGAATTGACCGGTCTAACAAATTGATAGTCGAAGGTTTGCATAAGCCGTTAAACTTATTACTTGTTTTCTGCGAATTAAACGAAAAAGTAAATAGCTTCCTAGAAGTCACATGAATATTTGGCGCAACTGAGTAAAGAAAATAGAACACGCGTCGAAGGAAGCGACACATTACACTGGCATTACATTGCTGCAAATCAGACAGCCTGGCTTGGCAACACAATAAAAATATTAGAAAAGAAAAATCCTTCGCGCAGCTCATAATCTGCTGGTCTTGTAGTGAAAACATAAAGTGAGCTGTACTGAGTTTTATCTTGCAATAAAAATGAGTCACAACAAACCTTTCTAACATATATTTCATCAACAAATAGGCGTCAAAAGGTGTCAAACTCTGCTTCGCAAAATAGCTGGCCAGGAAATCAATTAGACCGATGACCTCAACTCGAAGGCTAGCTCAATCATTTGAAAACATCATGGCATTTTGAGCTTCTCATAAACATAACAACAAGACCGTCAGAACTCCTAGCTGGTTAGAATTAAGTTGACTACACTGAAATGCAGGAACATACATTGACTGAAGTCTCCTTCGCCTTCCCTGGCATGGCGCAAACACGCAGCTCGCCAGGGTTCTCACTCCTTCCATGTTTTTCTAACTCCAGGTTATCAAGAAATTGAATCTAATCGAGAAAATAATTTCCTTCGCTTCAGGCGAGTCCGTGCTTGATTTCTTTTGCCAGATACCCTTCCTTTTAATACATTTCAATGTGCTTGTGCGCTTTTCAGCCGCGCGTCGACCTTCGGTCCAAAGAAACCAGAAAGAAAACAAAGCACGCATCCTGTTGTGCTTGTTGACCTTGTTGTGTCTTTAAACACGTCCAGTAGATAATCTGTGGCGATCCTGGATATATTTAAGAGGTTCTTTGACGTCAATTATCCATCAAAGCGACTGAAGCGAACGAAAAGAAGCCCAAACAGATTAGTTGTAAGCAGTCTCACCGTTGCGTAGACGATGGCTTCCAGCAAAAATCGCAGCCCATCCACCCAAATCGCGGCCCATCGCTCAGATTTCGCACAGAGCAACTAGAATAACTGTAGAACATCCCTGAATTTTTTCAAAGCTCAGAAAAATTTTTCACAAGAGATACACTGGATTAAAGCTGAAGAAACGACCCGAAAGACAACCAAAACAAACATACGCATCGAAAGTAAATTCTAACCTCCGCGCACAATCCGCCGTGATTTTACACAATTGTAACGCATAACGCTTCTTCAATGCTTTCTTTGTGTTGTGTTACCATCTGGCAGGAAACGCACCACGGGAAAACGTGAAAAAAGGCAAATATAAAATTCTAGTGGAGTCCACTCGGGAAGAATTGACAACCGCCATGTTGTTACGTCACGCTATTGTTTTCCACATTTCCAAAATTGGACATTCTCCTGGAGTGGTAACGATCTTTTCACTAGAACGAATCTTATATTATACACAGACATTCTATCAGTCATGTTTATTTCTTACAGGCACAAACAGGGGGTAACATCTGCAGTAAATTGATCTGTCTATTTCTTTTTTAGCAATATAGCTGATATAGAGGGACTTGCTGCGGTTAGCTAGAAGGAGGTAATTGATTAAATGTTTTACTGATTTACATTTAAAGTGAGTTTAAAGAAAACAAGACTTTGTTTAATCAAAGGTGTTTAATTTGTTCATGGACTGGGCAAATGACTTCGTTTATTTTGACACGATCGTAAATCCCGCAGTTTTGTATTTAAGCATGCTGGTTAAATATTTAAGAACAGCTGTAACTTTCCCAGCTCTATCAACCCACACAGAAGCTTTTTCTTTACAATTTAAGCATGTAAATCAATGTTTTTTAGTCTCTACCCTATTCAAGTCGGTCTGATAAGTAATAAGTTGTTCTATATCGGCAATATATCGGTAATGAGCAAAAAAGTAATTAAACGAAAGGACACATTAAAATTTTAGTATTTACAACAAACGCGAATGATCGATCGATCAGAACTTAAACAAACAAATGTAATATTTCAAGTTTACTTCTGCTATATTAGAAATTTTAATTTTGTGGTCATAAAAAGTTCACGCTATAATTTGCCATAAAATAATTTCATGGTATAAATGATCGCTAATATGTATTAAACAGTCTAGGCACGATCCAATCTGATATCAAACTGACACTTAAGGGAAGCGACTAATATAAACATGAAGTTGAAATATATTTTTTTTGTCGTAAGCACAAGTTAACCCTGCAAGTGGACACAAAGATTTTAAAATCTGTGATTTGAGTTTGCGACTAGGAATGGTAATTAGAAACCGTTATTTGCCGAAACTATTAATTACAATATTTTGTTTTACAAAGGGAAATATTTGTAAAAAAAATAATCGTTTAACATTGAAATAAAATGGATTACACTGATTTTCACATATGTGAGCTTACCTTCCTCAAATACTGTGCACTTATATTTATATGCGACCAATTATCCTTGTCTTCCAGAAAATGCTCTTGGCTTGCGCGGTTTACCCTGCAGATTTTTTTGGAGTTTGTTTCTTTGATGTCAACCGAAGCACACTGCTCCGTTCTTAAACAAATGTCTAAGCATTGCAAATTACTTAAAACATCACGTTCGAAAACTTTCGCTTCCTGTGAAGCCAGTCGTTGTCCATTGAATGTTCGAAGCTTTTTCTTTTCTTGAAATTCCAAGAGTTTGTCGTGCGGCTGAGCCGAGCACTTGTCGTGGATTATAAGCGTCGTCAAGACGTTACAAAAAACAATGCAAACCATTTTAAAAAATAGCGTAGCCATTTTGAGACCTTTGGTTAAACACGACGGTTGGTCGATGTGTAAATGACTGATTTTAGCGGTTAAGTGTAATTTATCGCGACTTTTTCACAAACAAAAGATTTATTTACTATGTAAATTTAACCAAATCTCAGTTATGTTGTGAATAAAGTTAAATCAATTTGGTAGAGCAAGCAGTCAGTTACAGTGTTTTTTTTTTTTCAAAGCGACTTCCACCCTTTAAAAAAAGATAAATATCAGAAAACATGTTCAAATAAGTCGTCATGGCATAAATTTATTTAAACAACAGATAAGTATGCCTCATAACCCATCGCGTTGTCGAATGAATGTCATTTTGGAGAAATAAGGGAGGAGGGGGGGGGGGGGGGGGGTGCAGACTGAAATTCCACGTCTCGACATCTCCAAAAAATATTAATCATCTAAATAAAATTTTGTGATTTTAGTGTCTGCAATATGATAAGCCTGTATGTCTTTTTATGCAAGTCAAAACGTCTTCAGCTCGCATATAAAAACCATAACAACTGCGAAATTTCAGCGAAAATACTAAAGATCACTTGGTTTTTTGGCGGTTAGCTTAAATTTCTGTCATCTTTAACAGCTACAAATTAACGAGCAGTTTCCATTTTTCTAATTCGGGAATATAATTTTTAATTTTAAGCACAAATCAGAGTAAACGTGTAGTGCAAGCTGATACATGTATCAATATGTCAAGAGTAAATTATTATAACTTAAAAGTTCACAACATTAAAACCGTTCTATGCCTCGAAAAAAGGATATTTCTTAGTACCAGCACAATCCCACACCAAGAGTAATAAAATAACAAGCGCCAAAAATTTACCAGCATCTCCAGCCAAAATAATATGAACATAACCCAAAAGGCGACTTTCGGGATAGACACATGGTAGCTTGTGTACATCTACAGCAACCTTTTTACTAAACGCTTATTATCGTATTTCAATAATTGTAGTAAACACGGAACAATTAAAAAAAAATACAAGGGCTCTTTTTTTTAATTCGAAGCTTAGGGTGTAGCTAAATTGTATATACACCTTCAAGCCCCAACTAATAAAAATAAATTGATGGCCATAAATAAATAGTTAACATTTCTCCCGTGCAACCACAAGCTATCAAAATCATACAGCTGTTGTTTATCCCAGTGTGTTGAAGATATTTATGAATGACATAACCTGGAATGGTTACTATCTATAGTAAAGCGTTGGTTATAAACTTAGAATGTTATGATGTTATTATTTTTTCAATGCTTATAAATTTGAAATATTAAGGGATGATCGTGTTGAAACATTGATTACCCAGCCTACCTGTCGTAAGTAATCAGAGCTCATGTTGAAGTGGGTCCAATCCTTTTCCACGATTAAAGGCATCGTGTGTTGCACAACTCGATGTATTCTGCAAATGTTCTCATTAAAGCCCAGAAAGTCGAAGGAGACACAGTGTTCAGATCTTAAACAAATGTCAAGGCATTCCAGAGAAGTAAACACAGCACTTGCTGAAAACGTTGGATTCGATCCGTCTACGAAAAGACGTTTTCCTTTAAGTATTCGACTTCGGGTACTTTCGTGGTTTGGGTCGAATCCGTCACCGAAAAACGGATCACAGGCTTGAATAAGAGTCAAAATCTGAGGAAGTACAACCAAGACTAGTGTTAAACAAAATCCTGCCATTTCAGTTCTTGAATTCAACCGCAGGTCATGGAACAAATACGGTTTTTTTCCAGCTGTTTCAACATGAATCATTCACATTTTGACATCTTGATTGAAATGCGTTTTATGATAATGAGGCAGATGCTTTTAGTAATTTGAGTCTTCCGAGGCAATTTGTTTACCCTGACACTAATGACAGTTATTTTTAAGAAATGATATAATTTTAGAAATT
Organism: Oculina patagonica; assembly: GCF_052425735.1. Classification (NCBI taxonomy): domain Eukaryota; kingdom Metazoa; phylum Cnidaria; class Anthozoa; order Scleractinia; family Oculinidae; genus Oculina; species Oculina patagonica. The sequence goes on along the minus strand of NC_135765.1, from coordinate 12,088,323 downwards.
TCCCTGAACGGGAGAAAAATTTCTCCGTTATAAGAGGTTAAAAACTAGGATTTTTCAAAGTGGTAAGATAGTTTACATATTTATTTGTAATATAGCACATGTCTGCTTGATGGGGATTCTACTGACATTTGTGCGTTTTAATTATCTAAAATTATAATAATTGGCAAAAAAATCACACCTCGATGCCATACGGACTAAACTTTAAAGCTTCCACTAAGAAAACGGAAATATCCTCCATCACTCTTAACTCGAATTTAAAGTACTTCATTATACGTTTTAAGATTGGATTAAGTAATGATGTACTAACGTTTAAAAAATAGATTTTCAAATGCATGACATGAAAATTCATTTTGATTTTAATTTAAAATAGGAATCAATAACACGTTCAAGTCAAAAGTGGCTAACCGCTAAGGCGTTAAACTCAATTATTATTACAGTTTTGTTTAATGCAATTTTTTTTTCAGGTGTACTTATAATCGGCTCAAGGCGACTCGAAGCTATTGCTATACAACCAACAGAAACAATTTGAAATCCACAATCGTTGTTATTTCAAAATGAGACCCGAGGCTTTCTTTTTAATAAAAGCCAAACTTTTTGATTATCGCTTGATCAATAGTTACTGATTATAATTAGGTTGAATGTTCTAATTGGTCTGTTTCAAACAGGAAATTAATAAAAATGAAGTCCATGCTTACTGCCAAGTTTTTAAATGGAAAGAAAAGAAAAATAGAGAGATGTGTGGTAGAGGCAGAATTGTGTGGTACAATTCTGTTAACCTACGCCGAATGACACACAAATTGAACATCAATTATTCAAGAGCTATAAATTTAAACAAAAAAAAATTTCTAAAACAATGATCTTTAACTGGGCAGATATATGATTTAAATGTGAAACAAGACTCTGATTTAATTCAGTTCTGACCATTTGAGACCGACAAATTATATTCCGAACGCTAGTTCTGGGAATTCTTTGAATTCGGTGATACGTGAATGCGTCTCTTTTGCCAGGTCACTTTTTCGTTATTTTTGTCACATGACTTTCTGCATAATCAAATATCAACATTGTGAGGAGATTTAAGATGTTGATCACTTTCGTGGTAAAGCAGGGTAAAATCCGTTTGGATATAGTCTGCAAGCAAGCTCTCTTTGGGGGCAGCGTGTGAGCGGCGAAGCCGCGACTCACGGTGAGCAAAGCAGGCTCTCTTTGGGGGCAGCGTCAGGCTCGCTGTGCCCCGCTGCCCCCGAAGGTCGAAAGAGCCTGCTCGTAGTCTAGTTTGGATAGAAAGCATGCGATTACATAAAGTGGAATAAAAGGAACGACGACGTTTTGCAATATGTCAATGCATGGAAGAAATTAAAATAGCTCAATCTGTAATTCATTTCTATCCTCGTCATTGCCGTAGGCACCTCTCACGTACTCACTTCCTAATGGGTTGCAGTCAGTGTTTTACAGAGCAAAGATTTTCTGTGGATTTTTTTCGATATAGGTATATTAAGCTTCTTGAAATCCCGCTAAAATCAGCATAAGACGCGACCCTCTGAAATGATTTTAATTATAATTATTTTTCGAATAAAAACACAATTTATTTGAGCGTCCACGTTATTAATCGAGCGTGAGTTTGAACAATGCAAGACTTCCGTGCAATTGTGATATTTTGCATTAAATCCATTATTTTAAGTGTGTAGTTTTTCAAAAAAATATAATTGTCTGACCGACCACGCTTCTGAATGCTTCCTGTTTTTAAAACATTTTAATATCTACGCAAGAGCATAAGAGGTTGTTCCGTTTTCTTAATAAGTGCACCTGAAGGCGATATTGTGCTAGCCATGATGTAAGATGATTTGCGATTTGTAAATGGCCTTTTTTCCTATTCCTTTTATTGTTATTTTATCTGAAAACTTCGTTTTGTGTTCCTTTCAGATGGACATCTTTTAGATGACTAGAAGTTTTTATTTAGAGTTCCGTTGTATTACCATTTCGCAAACATGGGGCAATTTAATAACGCCAGGGCGGTCCACTTGATTGAGACTACTAATGGAAGCTATAAACTGATAGATACCTGTCTAGCGTCTGTGTTCCAACTCCGTTTAATTCTCTTTTGTTTCAAATCCTCTCCGCTGGTGTGGCCAGAAATTTGACGCTACGATTTGGAAAAAATAAACACAGTTTGCTGTTTAATTCAAATGCCCTCAGAGCTCCTTCTAAGACGTACAAATGTAAAAAACTATTTTTAACAAACCAGTGACAATCTACTTCCGATCGAAGGTGATAACAGGTCACGTTTAGAAATGAACATTACAATACATAACTTAATGAAATAATAATGATGATGATGATGATGAGGATGATGATGATGATGATGAAGAGGAGGAGGAGGAGGAGGAGGAGGAGGAGGAGGAGGAGGAGGAGGAGGAGGTGGAGGAGGCTAGGAAGATGAGGATGATGATGATGATGATAATGTCTTTATTCATTTCATAAAAATACATGTCAAAAGTTACAAAATAGTTACTCAAGACGTCATTAGATCCACCATCTTAAAGAATCTGACCCACCCACTTTGCATTGCGCGCCTGTTGTTGTTTACGAGCGCAGAGGCCCACAAAACATCGTTTCCGTACGCTTCTTTCAAACAGCGATCGTTCGAGATCACAAACTGTTGAGAAGCTATAAGAGCGATAGACTTGTTCTGCATTCAGATCGCGATACAAACAGATTTCTCACCTTTTTCTCCGCCATTTTTGGGGCCCCCAAAGCCAGTGGGCGACCGAGAGAATCTGTTTCCCGCGCTGTGCTGAGTCTTATCTCCTCTTCTTTTATTCGGTCCCCGGAAGCTCATCAATAGTTGTGGTCCTCCGCGCTCGTAAACAACAACGGCGCGCATGCAATGGTGGGTCAGACTCTTTAAAATAAAATGAATAAATAAAGCAAATTAGTACGAAAAGCCAAAATGCTACTAGCAAGTAAAATAAACGAATTTTGAAATTTCGATAGGGAGGGGTAGCATCCACCCCACTCCCTCTCCCCCCTGTACCCCTGTAGGTTAACGAGCTAAGTCACCACCGGCTTCCCTGTAGTTAAGTGGTTACATCATCCGATGGAAGCACCGAGGGTCATTGGCTCGATTCCCCGGCCCCAACCCCTTGCAGTTGTGACATATAAAAAATTCCTTTCTTAAGAAATCTATTGAATGTAATCTATTTCAGAGCAACAGTCAGTGAGAGTTTTCGGTTTGACTCAACGGCATTGCAGTATGATATATATATGTCTCAGGAATTTTTATGATTGTATTGTTATTATGCAAATCTAGACACTTTGAAACTGATATTTACGCACATCGCATGGTTAATTGTTGGTCGTGATAATGGCCTCTTGAATTTAGCAAAAAATCGGCTTTTTACATTTATTTTTGCATCTTTATGCTTTAGTTAATCTGTTCTAATCAAATTATGGGAAATATTTTTTTGGATTGCATGCAAGGGCTTTTTCTAGACTTCAACACAAAATCTTCTAAATTCAATAATGTTAAACCCATCCAAAAATCTCGCCGTTACACAGTAGTGGACTTCAAATTGGCATTTAGGCTAATTGTAACATCATATAGCTCCCAGTTCCTTTCTTCACCGCAACTGGTCACGTGATTCAGATTGTTGCAAAAGACTTATGCTTAGGTGTCAAAAATAAGAAATTTTACGAATGTTTTCTTTATCTGTGGATTCCATTACGTAAAAATATAACTTTATCTAGGCCACGTAAGAAAACAATATAACTTATGCCGCATGAATGAATTTGATATGAATAAGTTAAGTACTTAAATAAAGTGTTCACAAGTAACTGTTGCCATCTATTTTTGCATTCTTCCTCTGGTTTCAAAACTGTTTTCAGTTCTTGTTTCTGCATACAACATGAAACTCCACATGGCCTGCCAGCAAATATAATGAAACGAGAGATATATAATGATCTGATTTCTTAAATAATATAACTTATCGGGACGTATTCCGATGTTTGCTTGTCTGTCAAATTGCCAAAAAAAATCTTTCACGCAACTGCGAACAAATTTATTTTGACGAACGGTTAAACGGGAAAAAATATTTCCATAGTCACGCAGAGAGAAGAAGCAGCAAGCCGGCTCAAGTTACAGCGAAGTTATAAAAACAACAAAAAAAAACAGACGTTTTGGGAGTCCGGTTGTCATCCTCCTTCCATGGATCGCCGGCTCACAAATTGAAACGGCTGGAAATGGAGCATAGGTCAAAACATAATCTTGAAGGCACTTAAACGACTTTCAAAAGGCGCCAAGTGATTTCCTTGGTTTTAAGAACGGTATAATACTAACTAGATATTGCTTTTCGTGGTTAAAGTTGATGACTCCACGTCTTCTAACCCAACAATAACTGATTGCTTGATTGCTTTAATTTGCTCTTCTTTCCTTTGTGTTCCAGTTTCGTAGCTTTCCTTGGTCAATTTAATCAGCTGCAGGTGCAATTAAAACAATTTCAAACGTTCATAATTTGCAATTCTTGTTTTGTGTTGTTTGCGGATGTTTGTTTTTTTTTTTTGGATGAGAGACCGACTCTTGTCCTGTACCAGACGAGCATTTCAATCGTTTTATGCCGATCAGAATAAATTGATGGTAAGTTACACTAGAAGAGAGAGTGATTAACAAGTGATACAATCTTTACGATTTTTTTTTAACTTCGAAAAATTGTAGGTGAGCCAAATGTTGATTAAGACGAAGCTGTGATATTGGGATATTGCTGCTGTGTTTGCGGTAGCTAAAAAAAGCAATTCCAAATATAAATTCACTCCCTCTTGCTACGCCCGTTTATTTGTTCTAGAGCTGGCTTTTTTCTATCAAGCAGTACTGCGATAACTGCAATAAGGATAATCACGAACCATGATCCTACAAAGCTAGATTATATTCCGCGTACAAAGACATCGTAGAATTGAACTGCATTAGGGTAAGTGATGAAATATTCAGCATGTAACAGGTAAGGAATATACTTATTGGACACTGTTATGTTCAACGATGTAAAATTCAATGTAAAACTAAACGTTTCGGCAGTGCTGCCTTCATCAGTAGTAAAAAGTGAAAACGACGTTGTTCACGTATGCTAAAAACGATGGAAATTCAAATTAACCGAGGTTTGAAACTCACGCGTGCAAAGAAAGCGACGGCGAGGGCCGTGACTAGCAAACGGCAAGACGAGGCACTTGCATTGTCTACTGTGTCTAGATTTTAAAATTGAAAACAAAAAAAACAAAAACAACAAAAAAAAATTGAAAACAAAATATGTTTTGATAGGAAAATAATCCCATGTCGAACAAGATTTAATATTTCTCAAGAATATATGTTGCGGAAAGATTTTCACGGCTTCTAGATTTCAAAACTTTTAAGGGCATGCCCCCACAACCTCATGGTAAGATCTTGCCTCGTCTATGGCAAATGTCTGGTTACGGCCCTGACTGCATGTGCGCAAATCTCGCATAAGAATATATTCAGTGAAACCAAAGTCTTAATTGGTTTAATTAACCCGCTCGGTGACAGGGTCTTATAATTAAAGATGAGTCGCATTTCTTCACGCCTTCTCTTTTCTTGGTCAGCCAGGCTTGCTCTAATCACTGCGACCATCATATCGTCCAGGTTGTGGCCTGGATTCGTAAAATTTTCAGGCGCCGACAGCTCAACTCTTTTCCGGATGACGTCCAAACGGTGCTTTTTGAAGTGATCTACAATATATATTCATTTCAATTAACGGCTGCGCAGGTTTAGGAATATGCCTATATTTGAATTGGGATAAATTTGTCATTGTCTGAGAACGTGTTCTCAGATGATGACGATGGCCCTCAAACGATTTTGTTTAACGTGTCGCAAAAGTTGGCCTTCATGAAATATTTAGAAACGCTTTTTGGTTTTGTTCTTTGTTTTCTAGTTCAAACCATCCCGGGAAAGGTCCCATTTCGAACCTCCACATCATAGAGAATCCAAATCTTGTTTTTAAAGTGGTAGTTTTGGACTAGTTCAAAAACAAAATCACGAAAAATATTAATTGAACGATGTATTTTAAACTATACTATACTCTTTCGTTTAAATGTGCGGATTCGGCACAGATCTGGCAGTGTGTGGTCTGCCACTTATTGTGGCCAAATTTTAAAGAGGCAACCACTGCCGTACACTTGCCAAATTCAAGGGTAAATGCTTTTAACAGCCTTAAATCAGGGACTTACCTCAATGTCAGTAGAAAAATATTTCTTTTTATTTGGTGCGAAAACATACACGAGTACAGTCAACTCTCTCTTAACGGACACCTCTATAAGACGGACACCTCCATAAGACGGACACCTGGTTATGGTCCCTGCCGTTTTTCAGTCATTTTACTGTAAGAAAACTCTCTGTAAGACGGACACCTCTCTAAGACGGACAACGGACACTTTGAAACCGCCAACGGACAGGCACTAAAAGTTATTTTTTCGTGAATAATACTTCAAAACTTGTTATCGACATATAGCATAGCAGGTCAGCGCCTTTAGAATACCAAATTTACCAAAAACAATCCGCTAAAACGCATTACTTCTCTGCTTAAACTTGTAGATTTAGTTTTCTACTTAGAGTATCACCGTTTGTTATTAACAAAAAGTCGATCTCTATATTATTTTTGTTACACTTTATAGGTTTTGCTAACGTAAGCGACTAAAAAGACGTGTATTCGTTGTGCATAGCCGTTTAGCTTTATCGTCTCAAATTTCTGGTGTCACGTTACCTCGACTCTCTATAAGGCGGACACCTCTATAAGACGGACAGTTGGGGCCGGTCCCGACGGTGTCCGTCTTAGAGAGAGTTGACTGTATTAACCAACGGTCATTATTCCTTTCGGCCTCGTGAAGTGGACAGTCTTCCACGCTAATTCTCTATTTTCCAATTGCCCATAATGCACTTTGTTTGCCCCCAAAATTTTGCATAAACTATTGGTTTGGAAATATGCAGTCCTCCCAAGAGAATTTGAAAACAATAGTTTATGCAAAATTTGGGGGGGGGGGGGGGGGGGGCAAACAAAGTGTATTATGGGCAATTGGAAAATAGAGAATGGCCTCAGGGAACAGAGAATCTGATGTCCAAAGACAAATTTGTGTTCAACCACAGGGTAGAGAAAGGGACTATGGGATTAAAGTGTCTTTCCCACTGAAGAGCGCAATGCAGCGACACTGACCAGGGCTCGAACCCGGATCGCTAGGCCCTGGTTCGAGACCAAAAAGAAACTCCAAAACCTCTAACATATCAAAAAATGGATAAAGTGTTTTTTGACTAAATGTCGAGAAAATCAGCCTTGTTTTTAAATCAAAAGACCACCACAATCGTTGCTAAGAAACTTAAATTCAAAACCTGTTCCCTGAGGCTAAAAAACCTACATCTTGAAAGCTTCCTTTAGGCAAACGACAAGAACAACAAATTGATTGCAAGGCTTGTAGCAGAAGGGCAAAATTATTGGCCAATATCTCATCTAGAAGAGTTAGTCTTCTTCAGGGCAAGTATATTATATTAGGAAAGTAAAACCAATTCCTTCAGCAATTAGAAAAAGGACGCCTTAAAAAAAAAGAAAATAACACCCCTCTGTAACAGTCCCAGTGGAATCTTTATCTTCACCGGGTTTTCGAAAAAGTCACTGGGTTGGCCAATTTCCCACTGGGTCGGCTTATTTGGGCTCGTTTTTTTAATAGATTTATTCGACAAAAGTCACATCGCACAGTCACTGGGGAAGCATAAAAATAGGCGGGTAAAATCAAAATATTCGCTGGGTACCGGCGAGACTATATTTTCACTGGGTAGGGGAAAATAATCAACTGGGTCGGGTTCCACTGGGTCTGTTACAGAGGGGTGTAAAATACGGTAGGGCTTCAATGTGATTCGAAGCCGTGACTTCCGCAATTCCGGTGCAATGCTCTATCGACTGAGCTTTGAAGCCACACAATGGAAGCCGGGTCATCCAGCTTCCCCATGAAGAAATAGATAATAAAATACATGCAAGTTTTTAGCACGGCGGAGACGGAACAAACATTGGCACATCGACAATCATTATTACTTATGTTTCAAACTTGAAGGGCAGTCCTTCAGAAATGTTAATTTTATCGGCGGCCAAAACAAACTGGCAGCATTTTGCCAAAACATGCACCAGTTAGTTCTTCGTCTTTTCCCCTGGAGCAGTGAACTTAATGCAGGTGGCGACAGGTTGACAAGTTTAGGTTTAAATTAAGTTAAACGGACGCCGATCAATTATATCAATTATACATTTTCACGTAAGGAGTAAAAGTCCTTCTAAGCAATTTAACCCCTCGTGACCAAAGAGAATTGGCTTCACGGCAATAGGCGGCCAAAAAAATTCAAGGTATTTAAAAAAAAAATGTTACCTTTTAACATAGTTATGTTTAGTTTAAACAGAGCTGTTGAAAGCGAAAACGGCAATGAAGAATATGAATATCAAGCATAAGATTTAAATAGATTTTGCAAGATGCAAGGGGAATGTGTTGTAATTATATTTACTCTGAAATTTAAAATACAACTAACGACTGCGTTTTTTGCTGCCGTCAAACATAATTATGGCGACAGCCAACAAACCGTGAAAAACAAAAACAAACAAAATGGATGGCAATCTACCAATCACAACTGACGGACGTGATCTTTTGACCCGGATGAAGTGAATTTCTGTTTCTTGATAGGTCCGCTAAGATGATCGACGGCAGCATATCACTGAAAACAGCAATAGTCATTATTCTAAACATACAAAAGAGTACACCTATTTTTACTACTAGATAATTGGTGGTGCCCAGATCAGAGGGGTTTAACGCTTAAGGGTTCCGGCAAAAGACAACAATATTGGGGCTACAGAGATTCATGTCATTGGCTGTGGGGCTCCAGGTTTCACTGTGATATAAAACTCTATAAAAAAAATCTAACAAATGCGAATTCCTGTTTTATCAACTTAATCAAGTCCGGAGATCAAAATTTGATTCCTTTTATAACCCGAGCTTTCATGCAGCAAAGGACATTTCTCAGATTTCTTCCTATAAGCCTGCAAGTGACAGACATTGTCTACATCTCCTCGGGGACATGCTAGTATTTGTACACTGCGCTACAATTCTTGGGAGGAGGTGGAAGGAATAGCCTGGAAACATACTAATCAAGTTGTTGCCAAAGGTAGTAGACCTTTTCACTGCAACTCGTTAATCAGCGGTCTGCAAACAAAGCCACCAGGATCTGGACAATAAATTGAATGGAGAAATTTCAAAAATAATCGCACATTTAGGGCTTAAACAGCGTTATGTTTGTGCTGGGCTCTACAGCAAAACTAAAGAAACTGCGAGGCTCCAGGGACTCCCTTTGGAACCGAGATAAAAGAAAATTGCGTGGAAGTCAATGCTTGCGCGAATCACTTGTATTTATTAGCCCCTTTTTGCCTTTTAGAACTCTAAAACTTAAACTCTTTCTTGGTAAAAAAAAATTATATTCGGGCGTTGACTATGTTCGGTGGCGAAGCATTGTTGACGCCCTTTGCTCCACTAGGAGCCTAAAGGAATAAGTCAGTTGACTATGACTATTTATTGTTTCTCGTAGTTTTATAGTTTCTTGTATACGTTGTCTAAGCCAAAGGAAAAGCGCTCTAACATCGTGTCCAGTTAAGTCACATATATAGCACGAACACGTGATGTGTTTGTAAACTGGAATCAATAGATGTTGGAGTGGTCAGTCAAATTACAATAGCGGGCAGTTCGTAAGAGCAAACTGGGCCCAGCATTTGCAAAAAAAAATTCTATACAAAAAGCTGGTTTCGAATTATGCTCTACTGATCCCAAACAAACAGTGAAGTTGAGGAGGAGGGGAATATAAGAAAAGAAAATTATTTCTCTGAGCCTTGATTAAATAATTTTGTTTGTTATCAGTAGAGCGCAATTCGAAACTAGCATTTTGCCAGGTATTGACCACTGCATGACTAGGGCTGTCCACAAATTGCTGGGCAACCTTTTGCTAACTTTTCAAATTTCAAGCAATTTTTCCCCTTCGAGCAAATAATTTTCCTTTCGAGTAACTTTTGCTTTCTGATCAAATTATAAGCCGAAGATTTTCGATGATTGTCCGAGTGTTGTTCGAAGGCCACACAAAGGGTTCCGAACATTAATATTTTTTTCGAACTTTTCCAAAGATGAACGAAGTTTGCAGAAGGTTTCCGATGTTTCAACTTCCAGCTCGCTTCACAATTTATCTCAGTAAATGGAATCTTTGTAATTCAACAAATTTTCGCCTTAAAATGTTATTTAGATACTTCAGGTGCAGTGAAATTGCATGAAAATTCTTGGAAATCTTAACTTCAAAGGAAAAAATTGCATATTTTGGGGCAGCCTTCGAGCAAATGTTTGAGAAATTTCAAGCAACTTGTGGACAGCGCTATGCATGGCATAATTGGCATTAGTATATACCACACAAGTGAATATTGCTTTTCGCGCGCGCTAATTGGTTAACTCGAAGGTGATAAGCAAAGTACTATTCACCTCCCAGCAGCTAAAGAGAAACAGTCAAACTGCCTTCGCGCGTCGCTTTGTTTACCGAAAGTGAATTTTAGTCCGCTAGTTATTCAACTTGTGTGGTATATACTAAAACAATTATTCACCTCAGTGTTTGTGAATAATTGTCATTTATTAGGACTTAAAATAAAGCAGGCTACTTCAAAAGTTTTATTTCGTCCTTTAATTTTTTTCTCTACAGTGCACCCCAGTTAAGACAGCCATTTTAACATGAGCAGTACTGGTGTAGCGTTTTCTGGTGGCGGCATTCGGTCAGCGGCACTCTGCTCTGGAGTTCTGCGTAGACTGCTACAGAAAGGGATCACTCCGGACTACCTCAGCTGTGTGTCCGGGGGCGGTTACACAGGCACAGCATACCTGGACTGGAAATATCGCAACGAGCAAAAAGATGATCCAAAATGGCACAAGGAATTCTTTGACCACATGTGCAGGAGAGCTGGAATGGTGTGCAACTGGCAGAATCCTTTGGAAGGGTTTTTAGACACGATCATGATTTTGAGTCTCATGATCTTTGTTGCAATCATTCTGCCTTGCTTTATCTGGTTTGGTTTCGCTTTTCCAACAGCTTATATCATCGATTACTTCTTTGGTGATCTTTTGCGTTATCCGTTCACTTGTCCGGATGCAAAAACGCACAATTTCACCTCAGCTGAAAAAGCTCAGAACACTGAGGTCTCCAAGCTTTTTAACATGACTAACCAAATTGAATGTGTTCCCACATTAGCCCCAGAAATGTACTTCACTTTCATGACGTTTGCCTTCCTTTTTATAATGTTCCTTCTCTTTTTTGTCATCACAAAAGTGGCTGGACCGTCCCTTAAACCATTCGCCATATGTCTGTTTAACCTTACAGGGTTTGTGTTTGCAATGGTATTTCTTCCATGGTTTATAGAGGAGTATGTTGTTGTGACTCCCATGTGGCTTAACGCTTTGATACTCGTTCTTAGTATTTTCTTATGGCTCGGCATACCTCCTTTACGCGACAAAGCATCGTTAGCTATGATTGTCTATCTGTATGCTTACGTTGTTAAGTGGAGAGTGTACAAAACGGCAGTCTTATCGGTGGAATTCAGTGACGCAAGATTCAATGTCTTGATGTGGATATCTGGAATTTTGATCTGGGCCAATCCATTTCTTGGAGTGTTTCAAAGAAATGCCCTCGGCGCTTACCAGAGGTAACTAACATTCAGTTCAGAATCACTCACTCGAGTTTTTTTTTTAAAGAAGAGGACCAAGCTGTTACCTGATAAAGGTTTTGACGGCGCGAAGTAATTTTTTGTGTCCTTTAAACCTTTTTGCTTATTTCAGAAAAAACGAAACGAGAATTGAACATTTGTTAAGGAAACACGAACTTGACATTAGGTAGGCGGGTTCGGAGTTTATCGAAGTTCGTTCAAGCAATTTATTCATTCATTCTTCCGAACTAACGTGCACAGCTGGCTAGGAATCAGGCAAATGGCAGACTTGCGTGACAACCGTGACCACTTCACTAACTAGGTTTTCATCATTATCCGTTTCTTTCAAGAAAAAAAAAAAACAGTCAAAATTTTAGGCCTTGTTTTGTTGTTCTTGTAGATGGCGTCTCCAAAAAGCATTTTACTCTCCCGAGAGTACTGGGGTGACAGGCTGCTCAGAAGTTATGTGCCAAGATGTCCTTCCCTCGTGCGCATGCTGGGAACCAGTTGCAGAGAGGTTGAATCGACCTTTAACCTTAGATGACCTTGTAGGTCTGTCTCCAGAATACATCTGTAACGTGACAGTCAACAAATGGCGCACGAAACCTTCTAAAAGGTAGCCAAGCATTCAGTTATTCAGTTAGTCAGTTAGTCAGTTAGTCAGTTAGTCAGTTAGTCAGTTAGTCACTTAGTCACTTAGTCACTTAGTCACTTAGGCACTTAATCACTTAGTCAGTTAGTAGGTACCCACTGAAAATTTGTAGAGGGGGTGCGGCGCGCTTTAGATTCCCAACGATATTTTAATATTGCCTGGATTTATCATAGGAACGCGCACTCGTAGTTGAACTCGTCTTCAAGTACGCCTAGCGCTTAACAAACTACTCAGTTTTATTTTCTTCTTCTCAGAGAGCCTTCGTTTCAGCTCCTTACGATGGCCCCGTCTGGAATTGAACGAATTGATAAGGAACCCGGCAAACACCAATTTGAAAACCGGCTCCATCCCGCGGATATCAAGTTGTCAGAAGCCATGGCTACTTCAGCAGCCGCGGTATCGTATCACATGGGGAAACACGAAGATAAATTCGAACCTTTGCAGAGCATACAGATCATGCTGGGACTAGGATTAGGCAAATCGCAAATAGTGGAGCCTGAACATTGCAGCAGATGGCTTTCAACGGTATTAATATGATACATTACACCATACCACACCAAACCGCACTGCAACACATCACATCACATCACATCACATCATACTTTGCACTTGAGACTTGCAAACGAACTCATCTTTAATTTGGAAAAGGTGGTCGTAACTGAATATCGTTAGTACTTAACAGCCCACTGCAGTTGTGGATAGATAGTTTATTGATATTCTTACATGACAGTCTAAAAACTGAATTGCGTAAAAAATTTACAAAGAGATAAATTATTAAAAATACAACTATTAAAATCTACTATAACTAAATTAAAAATACAACTATTAAAATCTATTATAACTATATTAAAAAATTGCCGTAGAAGGAAAAAAGCTATGTTTAAAACGATTGGTTCGAGCCTTATATGCTTGAAAATGACGTTGACTTCTAAGGTTATACATATTTACATTTTCCTGTGGTAAGAACTTATGTAATTTATGGCTACTATTGAGCATGATCTTATTGAAGAGTTTCTTGCACAGGATAGAACGTTGTTCCTTTAGGGAGCTTAGATTGCAACTTGATAGGATATCCTGATATGACTCTTGTGGATCGATAATAAATAGCGCGCGTTTCTGTACACGTTCTATATCGTCGCTTAGGTAAGAGGGAAGGCTATGGTGAAAAGCCGGCGCGCAATACTCTAGAACTGGTCTTATGCATGTACAATAGAAGTTAAGAATGACCTCTCTTGAGACACAAGCTCTTTTTAGTAATTTGATAAAGTATAGTCTTGTTGGCCTTCTTTATGATTTCCGTAACGTGGTTATTCCAAAGCAACGTATCGGTGATGGTGACACCTAATATCTTAACACTGTTCAGTTGCCCAAATCTAGATCTAAACTATTAATCGAAATGGGAGCAAAAGACTGTTTAATTTTCTTAAAGTCTATTGTTAGCTCTTTGCACTTGTCCACATTAAGTTGGAGCTTGTTGCAGCGCGACCAGAGAGCTACCGTGTCTACAGCTTCCTGAATGTTACTTCCACTGTCCTTTGCGACCACTTCAGCAAGGGTAGTGTCATCGACGTATTTCCAAGTCTGTACATCAGAGGGGCTGAGATCATTTATCATAAGGACAAATAACCAGGGGCCAAGCTTGGTGCCTTGAGGCACGCCAGATTGTACGGGTTCCCATTCTGAGAAACAGTCGGCAGAGAGTTTCACACTTTGTTGTCTGTCCATCAAAAAATCACAGACCCAACGAGCGACACCACGCGGTATACGAAGAGACAAGACTTTTATTATTATTTTATTTTATTATTTATTTATTATTATTTTATTTATTTTACTTGTCGTTTGCATTTTATTTTACCCGGCTTCCGACGTAATCATTTAGGTGGCGGCCACAGGTTTACCAGTAGCCGAGTGATATCCTTTCTCTATGCAGTTTAAAATTATCTCGAAATATTTCCCGCAAAATTTCGCTTATAAGCCCCGGGCTTAAACAACTTCGTATGGTGCCTCGAATAGGCTTATAAACGAGGTGGGCGGGGGGGGGGGCTTATATCGGGGGAGGAGGGGGGGGGGGGGCGGTGTGCTTTAAAGCGTAATGAAAGAAGCGTTTCGAAATTAGCTTCAGCAGCGTTGATAGAAATACGTTTTTCGTTATCTGGTTTTGAAATAAGCTTTAAAAACTGATTAAAAATCGAATTATTTTCATTATTTGAAACAATATTGGGAGAGGGGGCTTGCCATCGAATGTATTTTCTTTTTTTTCTTCAGGTAGCTGGGTGGGTTTATAAGCGGGGATGGGAAGGGGGGATAAGCAGAAAACCGCCAGAACTGTGGGGTCGCCCACTACCTCTCGGAACGAGTTAATTCATTGGTTCTTTAAACAATAGATAACAGGTGTTGTTCCCTTCGAAAGCTTTTAGCTTTATTAAAACATTACGAATGCAGTTTTCTGATAGTAGTAGAAGTAGCCGGTGCATATGTTTATGCTGTGCTGAATGATTGAAGTCACAGTCTCTCTAACGCGAGCTTAACAACAAAGAAAAAGCCTAATTTGTAAACTCAAGAGGTGGTCACGACAACACAGCTCACCACAACAGACCACACTACACCACAGCACACCACACCACACCACACAACACCACAGCCACGCCACTCTACACCACACCATGCCACACCACACCACCAGATAAAATCACTCCACACCACGCCACAACCACGCCACACCACACAACATCACACTACGTCACGCCGCGCCGCGCCACAACACACCACCAAACCACTCCACACCACACAGCCGCATGACACAACATCACACAACATTTCGCACCATACCACACTAAGGTTCCTTTTGTGCTTTGTCGACGGCGACGTGAGCACAGTGAATCATTTCCAAGATATTACACAAAAATAATGAGACGTTTGACATTTTGAGTAAATGACTAATCCTTCTTTGTATCTTTTAGTGTCTTGCTTTTCTTATTCAACTTGTCCTGGTGTCTCCCATAATCGGGCTTCCCATGATTCCATTATTGGGCGGAAGCGAGGTCTGGAACCAGAGAGCAGTGATCTTTTTTCTCGTGTTTTTCTGCGTGCTGACGCTGATCGCCATCATGCCCACAGGCGCAGAAGATCCCCAATGTTGGCAAAATTTTGTCAGGTGCTATTTAATTATTTCTAGCTTATAGCTTAAAAATTTCCGGTTCTCCTTTTTTTTTTATAGTGTACGGTCTTTAAGAAGGAAGAGAGGAAGAGAACATGACGCTCACTCTTCTTCTTGGGCTCCGTTTACACGGGTCCGAACAAATTTTTGCACGGACGAATTTTGTTCCTGGACCGCCTGTTAACATGGATCCGTGCAAATTCTGTTACAGATTGCAGTGGTGTTTACACGGATCCGTGCAAATTTTAGACCAGTCGCGGCATTTGAATGGCTTTTTACGTCTTTGTTGTGATTGGTTATCGCTAATGTTTTAAGCCAATCATGTTGCAGCTGATGCAGTACGCGACAAATCAAACATGGCGTCAGACAAAAACTTTGGCTTTGGCTTTCTGGCCCGTGACTCGTAAGCTGTACATGCTCACAAAGAAATTCAAACGTGTAAGATGCCTCGATCGATGAAGAAGATCGGAAACAAAAGCCATTTGCAGCAACGTGTACTGCAAAAGCCCAGCTAATCCGGCCAAAATAGCGATGCATGTTGCTTCCGCTCGTCTCCTCATATCTGCAATCTGTTTTTTTGTTTCTTTTATCTTAAATTTAACAAAATGGAAAAAAAATGTTTCATTTTCGACAAGCAACCAGGCAAAACATAACTAGATTCCAGGCCTTAACAACGCTATCTGAGCAAAAAGTTGCACGGTTCGGGTGTTTACACAAGTCCGTACGAAATATGGAACCGTGCCGGTCAAAAAGTTGACCTGCTTTTTTCAGGTCCCAAACTTGCACACCTAGCCGTTCAAAAATTTGTCCAGTTCCGCCGGTCCCGTGTAAACGCAAGGTGGAACCGTGCAAGTTTTTGTCCGTGCAAAAATTTGTCCGGACCCGTGTAAACGGAGCCTTGGAGCCAGTACATTCGTTTAACGGCTTTTGCTTTTGTTTTCTTTCAAATGAATGTTCCCTTGACAAGACGCTACTTTGCTTTGCGGGCTTTTTTGTCTGACAGTGATGCCGTCATTCGCACTGCAAGTTCTTCTTTAGTTCACTCGGCCGTCTTTTTCTGCGTTGTCTCTAAGTATGAGAGAACTTTAAAACAGAGCTTACAATTGGTACTCTCTACTTCTTTCTGTAGATGGTGTATTGTCCATATATATCACGCCAGGTTTATCCGGGAACTTTTGGAAGTAGTCAACGTTGGCCCCACTCCCCCTGCTGTTCTGCACCTGTCCGACGGTGGCCACGTCGAAAACCTGGGCATTTTACCATTACTGAAAAAAAGATTGCAAAGGATCGTGGTTATCGATGGAGGAACTTTAAAAGAAGATCAAGGAGTCGCTGGAGCTCTTATCAACGCACTGGAAAAAGCCAGAGATACATTACACTGTTCATTTATTGGAATGAGCGGCCGAGACGTGTTGGAAGATCTCCGAGCAAATTTTATCGACAGGCCATCGAGCAAGCAGCCGAGAAGTTATCGATTCAGAGTCGAGTACTACGATTACACGGGAGAGGGCGATGAACACATGGTCGGGGAAGGAGAAGTGCTTTATATTCTCCCACGCCACCCAAAACAAGGGCTTTTAGCAGAGCGAAAGAGTTGGGGCGAAGTAACTGGTGACGTAAAGACCGATATCGAGGCTGACCTGTGGGGGAGTGGACCTGAAGTGGAAGCGAAAGAGGTGGAGCGCTTGACTTGTTGCTGCTGTGAGTGCTGCCATCGTTACCCGCTGAAGTTTTTATCAGGATTCCTTTGTGGCGCGTTCCCTTATCATTCTACTGCCAATCAGTTTTTCACGCCAGCCATGTTTACCGCCTATCATCGCGAGGGCTTCCGCGCCGGCATGGAGGCCCGCGCTGTTGAGTTTCTCTTAGGATCTGACAACAACTCTGAGTAAATGAAGAAAAGGACACCATGTGGCACGAAAATGAGCCCGGACATTTAATTGCCTGCAGACAAAAGGAAGAGAACAGTTTTGTAAGATCGAAGCTCAAGGAAACCTTTGAGGAACTGATAATACTTAAGAACAAACATCTTTACATACTTTTGATCTCGAGTAAGCTCTAGCTAATACAGGCCATTGTTGTCGATATTGTGTAAGTCTGTGCAGTGTTAGACGAAATTTAGTTTAGACAGTTTCATGGCCGAAACGGACAAGAGTAGATATAGACATTTTCGGGCCAGAATATGGGGTCGTGAGAAAGCCAAGAGAATCACAAAGCTCATAATTATAATAGGCCTCTTTGCCGATGCAGGTCAATAAGTTGCTTTAGATAAACTGGTCAACTATGTTTGAAAATAAGTAAGAGCGATCGAGCTAGCGATGTCGCCATCTAAACATCTACCGCTCATTATGAAATAAATTGATCGGTGATAGCTTATCGAAATTTGTTCAGTATTTGTTCTACAAACCGGTAATTTGTTAAGGAAAATATGAGCATTTTTTTGACTTGCAGATATCAGTTTAACGACAGCATTTGATGCATGTTTTCACTTTCAGAAATGTCTCACTGTGGCAGAAATCGATTCCTTCCCGGTTTAATTCGTTTCGCCCCGAATAACTGCCCCTGGGTCCCTGAGGATGCGTTTGACTATATATGATACCAGTTCTATGTCTGCCTGGGGAAAAAATAAACGGTTTATTTTTACTTAAGATCGCAGAGAATGTAGTTTTGACAACACTACACACCTCTCGGATATAGTAATAGGAAAACGAGTCGGCGAAAAGGTTTTTTGCGCTCACTCGCAAATGAGCAAGTTATTTTGTCTGACTCTGTTCATCAAAAACAGTTCACATGCATATAGCTGCTAAGAAGGCTTGGAACCAAAACATTGCGGCTCAAAACAATGACCTCAAAGGCAAAAAGAAACGTCGCTTAATCAATTGCCTTCTTTTCTCTCAAGAAACTTTCAAGTCGTATTTTCTAGTTATCCTTTGTTCAAAAAAGAAATGCCACTTTAAAAAAACTATTAAAGAAGGCTTGTCCTTAAAATCATCATAATCGGTTAATGGTAATTATTGATCTCGCTCGGTTTAGGGAAAAAGTTTCAATATATCCGATATTCGGCATAAGAGCGGCAAAGTTCAGTCGATGTATAGGTGAAACAGGCAGTTCCACATGTACAAGGGTTGCTTGTTTTATCCCAAATAATACTAAATCATTTTATTTTACATTCATAAAAAAGGAACCTGCAAACTCGATAGCAAGAGAGGCAGTCTTGCGCTAAAGAGTAATTTCATAATAACCACTGTAATCCTGAAGTAATAATATTTACTATGCCTTAAATTTGTTTTTGTTTAATTGAGTATAAAAGATCCGGGAATAGACACTGACAATTATATTTTGTTTCACAGTTTAAGTAAAATTACTCTTACCGGTAAGTCTTTATTCTGCGATGTTTTGTCTACAATATAACAATAAAAACTGGAACTCCAGCTGATGGCCTTTTAAAGGAAAGTTTGTAAAAATAACTTCACTGAATACAGACTTTTATAAACTCAGCATGAATGCCATAATCCTTTCCGGTCTGCAAGACGAGCTTACAGCGCTAGTAATTGTAAGATTTTATGTTTCTAACCGCAATATAATTTATATGCAAAATTTATTTTTGCTTTATATATCTGAAAGCCTCGTGGTGGCCATCGCTCCACGCGGTTACCTCATGCAGGTCAACAACAATACCGAATTGCCAAAGGTACTCTGGGTAAATTCACAGCCAGACACCCATGAGCAAACAAAACAAGGGTGTGTTTGGTTTGCTGTTTGTTCATTTAGCCTGAACCCACTATCATCTCTTTGCCTGCATCCCAAACCATTTAAAGATGAAGAAAGTCCTTATCTTCGTTTTAAGCCTACTAGTGATATTCAACTTATCATCTGCTCAAGGTGAGTTCTAGTTATGTTCCGGTTTAACCTGTTTTAGACACTCGAAGCGATGAGGCGGGAAAGTCGTTTGCTCGATATAATTACCAATTAGCACCGCTGATTATTTATCTTCCTATCACATTTATTTTTGGAGAAACAATTCAGCTGTAGCGTTAATCTATCTTTTTAGTTCTAACTCTGCCCATGGGAGTTTATTTTTGCTTAGGATATATATAGCAGAGAAGAAGTCCAATTGAGATCACACCAATACACGTGCGTCTCGAAAATATTTTCTTTGCCCTTGCGGGAAGATTGATGTTTGGAGGGGCAAATTTGTCTCAAATTTGTTGGACATGTTTTATTCGTGCTTGCTTATATGTTGTTGAAGTTAAAGCAGTTTTCATCTCTGCCTCTCCGGTCTGTTGTTTAAGAAGGACAACATGGTCAGAGTTGAGAAAATTAAATGTTTTTATAGTATTGAAAACCGTTCCTCGCTCTAAGTTGCTGTTTACGTCTCATTTCAGTAGCTTGTGCATGGAATTTTTCATGGCAATTCACTAAGAACGTTTCCTAGGTCTCAAATTTGTTGGAGATATAGTATAATCCGATCTCAAGTCAAGCAAGCCTTAATTTATGTTGTTGAAATTCAAGTAATTATTATGCCTGACTGTCCAGTCGACTGCTCAACTACGACAACTTGATCTGATTTGGGGAAATAATTAAAATGCTTTTATAGTATAGAAAACGCGTTTCTTGATCTAATTTGCTGTTTGGGTGTAATCCCAATGGTACGTTAATTATATTTCTGTTATCAAAATATTGAATATATTGGACTATTAAGGGCCTACTGCAGACAGCTTAATTGAAATTAATTAAAATTATTTCGCTAGACAAATGAACAAAAAAAATCGGAAGTATTGCGGGGGCGTCTTATTGCGAATTTGACAGGTTTATTGTTTTACCTTTAAGCACATTTATCGGTCAATGTACACGAAACCAGACGAAAGCACGAAAAGGCGGATTAAGTTGAAAAAATCTGGCCATTTCGAATTACTTGAAGATTTAGTTTCTTTTGACCAACCAATTTCACTTTGCACTTATTGGCAAAGATAACATTTAGTATTTCGACACAATTCCACTATAGATTCCCCGGTTGCCTCGTGTTAATGTTAGATAATACTGTACATTAATTCTGTTTTCACGGATGATTGGAGCATAAACTGGATTACGACCTATGAATATCTGTAGCATACGACACTTAAGGAATGAATCATTTCGATTTGCTACCTTGCACGACTTATTAATAAACAACGTTCTTCGTGATTACTTATTGACATGTTTAATTGGGAAAAACTGTTTTTTTGGTCGATTGGATTGGATTAGTTTTTTCATGCTCAAGTTCAAAAAGCCGCATCGAACTTGTTTCAGACTATAAATTTGGTTTAAATGCTCTGATGAAACAGTTACTCGATACAATTTTTATTTAACAATGCTCACAACCAAATCTACCAAAACCGTTTTCTTTTTCTTCCTTTTTCGACTGAGAAGCAAAAAAAAGGAAAAAAACTCGGGGCTAATTAACAGTTAACAACTGTTTTCTAAAATGGTTGACCCCTTTTTCAAATCCACCAAACCTTGCTGTGGTTGAAATGGCTGAATGCGTTTAAACACTAACTTCGGGATTAAATTCTCTTGCCCGTGTGAAATTATCTTGTCTAGGTGTGTCTGTGACAAAGCCGCAGAGACGCCAAATTCTCGGTCAGTTTAACACGACCAGACTCAATCGCTTGGTTAATCTGTCCCTGGCGTTTGTTAGATTTATATTGCTTTTGTATAGTTTATTTAGGTTTCTTAACCTATTATTGCATTATTTAACTTTGACTTCAGTAGCACAAAAGACTGAAAAGGCAAGAAATCATATTTTTGAAATTCTTAAACTTTAGTTAATAGCTTGAAAACAACAAAATCGTTAGTTATGTTTATTTTCAAAGTCAAATGTTCTCTAATTTGGCTGACGTTCGGCTTCGAAATTAACTCTCCAAAGATTGTGAAGTCTAATTACCAAATATAGCAAGTATATCTCTTGCACCTGAACCTTCCCGCCCAGACATCTGACCCAGGCCTTCAGACAAATCACGAACTCACTATCGAAATCACCAACTTTTCAAAAAAGACTCTTGTTTTGATCTGTTATAATTTGATTCATGACTCTGCTATCTATAAGTCTTTAATGAACGAAAAGTAGTTTTAACTCTGCATTACACTGGAAAGTAAAAAGCAGACGTTATGTTAAAACAGCTCCCAGAATGCCGCGACACATCCGGGACTTCTGAAGCCTTTTTCGCGCGAAAAAGCTTTTTCAAAAGCTCATAAGACAAAGTAGACATAATAACGAAGAAAGTCGGCCAAAAACAGTCACCACTGCTCGGGAATGCTACTTTTACAAGAAAACGGTTTATTTTACTCGTTACCATTCATATGGCTTTTATAAAAATAAGGTAAATAAAGACAATGCACCTATTTTTACGTCTGTTACTGTTTGGGAAGTATTATATTTTTTGGCCTCAAATGCAGCTATTTTGTAGCTCTGTTTGTATGGAACTCCGGATACCTTCATTCGTGCAGCACTACAACATTTAGAGTACTACCCACCAACTTATGTAGTAGTCCAACAATTGAATCTGCACACACATTGCTGAGTTTAAATGTTTGTATAGAGTATTTTCTATTTGTCTACATATCGTGTTTGATGTCATGATTCAGAATCGCCAACAAATGCCACAGGTGGAGCTGAAGGAGAAATGGTCATTGATTCTGCAGCAAGTGAGTATGAGTGACAATGTATATTATATTTATTTATTTTTTATTTTTTTTATTTATTTTACAAATTCGCCCTACGGAAGGTGAGTTCACAGAAGAACACTAAGTCCCCTACAAGGTGGACCCATCACCAAACCATCCCCCTAAAAAATCTATATCCCATTCCCTAGAACCCCAATATAAATAACAATGAAAACAAAAAGAAATAAATATTCCAAAGAAAAGAGCTAACAAGAACAACGTACAACAGTATTTACACGGCGGCACTTTGGACAAACTTATTTATACGTACGAATGTCATCGTGATAGAATCAGTACTGAACGTAGTCTTTCATAAAAATACGACTTTAACTTATTCTTAAATAATTCTAACCTCACCTCCGATCTTATTGCGACCGGTATTGCGTTCCATAGACTGGTTATACGTACGAAGAAGGAATTACGGAAAAGGGATGACTTAGTAGTTTTGTTGTTAAGAAACAGCCCAGAGGATCCCCGACGGGAATTCCCACTACAAAATTGAACGAAGTTATCTAGATTAATATCAATAAGTCCAGAGTTACATTTATAGAAAAATACATAAATTTTTTTTTTTTGAAACTGGCTAAAAATTTTATTGAAATAAGGACAATCTTGACAGTCTCAATAAAGTTAAAGCAAGAATACGGAAAGCCATTCAAGAATCAGATGTCGTACACATTAATTCTGTAGAATGGAGCAGTTTTAAATTGAGTGTCGTAAAACCAAAACCAAAGTAATTACTCTGGCCAATCACAAAGGACACGACAATCCAGTGAACCAATCAAAACTCGAAGCAAATACATGTAACTGGCACGAAACGCGGGAAAACGTGCGCGAGCTAGTCACGATTGGTTTTGGTTTTACTCCTGATTGGCTAAGAAAGTGGCGCGAGATTTTTAAGCCAATCACTAAGCGTAGTAATGTAAAACCAAAGCAAACGCAATTTACTTTCGACACTCAAGTGAAAACCGCTTTAATATGCTATGTAGCCAAATGTCTTGTGACTTCCAGGTAAAACCTACATACTTTATTTTATATTATCCATCTAGAACTGGGTATAGTGTGTAATGCTAATTACATTGAGGTGACTGTGGAGAGCAAGGACTACCCTGGTCTAGACACCAATATTACTCATCTTGAAGACAAGGCTTGTCCTCCCACCTATATAGACGAATCTAAGGCTGTCTTCAAGTTTGGTTTGGAGGAATGCAAGACCAAGCAGGAGGATGACGGGAAGGTGATTCATTACAAGAACAGGATCATTGCTGTGGTAGACGACGTTGATGAAGAAGAGCATATCACTCGAAAGAGCACAAGAGTGCTGCCCTTCGAGTGTTCTTTCAAAAAGAAGGTCGTTCTTTCTAAAGTGTCTTACTCTCCTGGCTATACTCAGTTGATCACCAATGCAGGTACATACACGTTCACTTCTGTAAAAAACTTCAGTAAAATATAAAAGTGGAAAAGTATTTGTACCAGTCCTTAAACTTTTCGCGACGCACCCAAGCATTTTCGTTTTTTTGACGGGCTGATTCTAATTTCAGCTATATAGCTCTGGAAAATTATGGAACAGATATAAATAACTAGAAACGGTTACGTTTCTTCCCGTTCTGCTTTCCTGCTGGCAAAAGCAGTTCAGGTCTACCTCTGATAAGCGTTCTCTTAGCTTCGCAGCCTGTACTCTCTTGTTTCAAGTGAAGCTGCATATAGCAATCTGAACAACCCACCTTCCCGTATCGTCCATTTTAACTCTCAAAATCAAACATGAGTGAATTATGTTAAATGACTGAGAACTGTGATGTGTGCCAAGATCAGACACTCATCCAGGTTGTGCTGTATAAGCAGCATTACCTTATTACTCCTATTACTAGGAGTTTCATGTGTTCACGATCTAAGCAGGTTAAAGAACATTCTACCTTGTAATACGAAGGAATCCTTGTATAGAGCTTTTATTTTACCTTATTTTTCTTATTGTAGTCAAGTTTGGTATCACTGTGGAAGAAGAAATATAGAAAAACTGGAAAGAACAAATGCGAGGGCCTTGAGATTTGTGTACAGCGACAAGACCTCGTCGTACGAAGCGCTCTTGCGGCGTATCGGATCAAAATCAACCTTAGAAAATCGTCGCACTCAAGATATGTTATTGACTGTGAACAATATTATTCAAGGCAGGGCACCATCCAGCTTCAAAAATCTTATAACTGAAAAGAGAACAGCGTACAATCTTCGCGGTAATTTTAATCTTTCCATACCTAAAGTGAACACTACCAGATATGGTCTTAAGTCGTGGCGTTATGCTGCAGCAAAGCACTGGAACATGCTACCTCGTGATATTCGTTCCATGGCAGGCTCAAAGGACTTTTTGAAAAAGATTAGACAAACTGATTTCAATGTTTAATAATTATATTTTATCGCTTTTAGATAGGATTTTTATATTTATATATATATATTTTTTAGGAATCTTAATTTAGCTAGATGGTGTTGTTGTTTGTTTGTTTTATTTTAAATTAGTTTGATGTAAATACTTTTATACCCTTTGTTTTGATGTAAATACTTTTGTAAATACTAAACTTTTAATCGTGGAGCACCTGAAAACTAGCTAACAGCTAAGTGTGTACTTTTTCCACGTTAAATAAAGTATGTATGTTTGTATGTATGTATGAAAGTGGGTGCTGACGTCAGAGCTGGAAGAAAATACTGATAATACGATTTGAAATTAGTGGGAAATAGTTTAGTTTTAAAGGGCTTTTGTGACAATACAACAGAGCCCCATTTTTTTTCGTGAGTTAAAAAAAAACTCTCTATTTCCACGTGCATTTAACGTGATGTCATCATGCACAAGCACAATAGAATGATTACCCCAGATGACAAACGGACTACCCCGGATATAAAAAACGCAATCGACTGCGCATGTCTCCGATCTTACATCCGACAAATTTTGGCTCTTTCTCGCTATTGTAAAGAATAGGCTGCTGTCTTGCTAGGGCTCGCCAACAATAACCTGATTGCTTACTTATTTTGATGTGCTACTCTTCTTTCCACAGAGGACTACGGTAACTTCACCTATACTATGGACATGTACACCAATGAGAATCACTCCGAAAAAGTCGAAAAATACCCGCTCCTTGTTGGAATTAGCCAGCGGTTGTACATAAACCTGCAGGTGCAGTCAGGTGACACTGGCCTGAATCTGTTCCCGGATGAATGCAAGGCTACCCCTTCAACTGATTACGATGCTGAAACAGACCATCTGATTATCGAGGAAGCGTAAGTAACTGCTCTGGTGTTCAATACTATAATGGCACGACCTTCTGCACGAACCTACCAGGAATCAGGAGCCCATTACCCAGAACATGCAACTGTATTGGATTCATCCCACAGCATTCACAGATTTTTTTTAAACCACCGCGAACTTCTATTCCGCTAGTCAATTGAAAGTTAACGTCACCACATGACGCAATCTTTTTCCGTATCAAATATTATGCACACTTTTCCGGGGAAGACACCGGAGTCTACAAATAACCCACTCTGCGCAAACGCTGTGACAGAGACGTAGTATGAGAGCTGCACGCACTGCGTAATGGGCTCCTGCAGGGATCAAGATTCTCACCGGCGTAGCTCATAGGATCGCTAAGACACGCAAACCTCACTACCACCACAAGGTTACAAACTAAGGAGAAGATAGTCACCAACTTAGCTAAGGCAAAATGTTAATCTGAGTATCGTCTATTCACAGATGCCCAATTGACAAATACCTCGAGTACGAGTACAAGAAGTCAGCCACTCAGAGCTTTAGCTTTCTAGCCTTTCGCTTTAAATCAGGATATCAGGACGTCTACATTCATTGTAAGCTGACCGTTTGCCGCTCTGACGATCAGGAGTCGAAATGTGAAAAGGGATGTCAAGAAGACGAAAATGACTCCAGGAAGAAAAGAGACATCACGGAGGGATACAGTGCAGATCTATATGTTGGGCCAATCAAAATACAGGAGGAACAAGAAAACGGTAAATATAGAAACAGCCGGCAAGATTACAATTTCCTTGAGTGTGATTGGCTGATAAACGTTTGCATTTCCATTAGCCTACAAAACTGTCAGAGTTTTAATCGGACAATCTGCATTTCAAGTACCTGAACAATGAGCTGTAATGGAAGCAGAACTAGTAAAGAAATGTATTTTGAATAACCAAAAAGGCATAACTATAAGGCAATTGTGTTGCTATTAAATTTTCATCCTTGAAATCGAAGTGATCGCTAAGGGGACTTTGTGTGCAATCTAGAATTATTTGCCTGCATGCTTGTAATACCGAATATCGATCACCGATTAGGTAGAAAAATGAGTATGTGTTTTTCCCCTATTATGTCTCATCCTTTTGATTACCGTAGCAGACTTATTGGAAATGCGACTGGGTGCTAATTAATCTTAGTGTCAGTGTATAATAAATGACATTTAACTAAACTTTGATTGATAACATTAAGATTAAATTATCGACAAATTTTCCTGAAATAAAAATCCTCTGAAAACTAAATTTTGACAGTAGATATGCCTTGCTTGAAATAAATTTGATTGCTTCATTAAAGTATTTGATCAATACTTGCTGGATTAATTTAATTTTTCGAATGCCTACTTTTTCAGCCATGGAATCCGCCGACTCCTCAGAAATCGCCAAAGACAGTCCAAAGGCCCTTCTGTTGGTTGGAGTCCTTGTGGGCCTTCTGGGTACCATTACACTGGGGCTCATTGGAGCACTCATTATCATGACCAGGCGAAGGCGTCACTCGGCAAATGGACCCTCTCTGTTGGTTCATGACGAGTAGATGCTAGTAGGCAGGTCGTTTCTACAAACTACATTGTTTTCTCTTTTAAGGTGTTTTTTGGAAAATATTCTTGCACGTACCAGTTAACCTTCGAGTGCTTTCAGTTCAAAACAAAAGAGGAGTTTTCAAAACCTTCAAGGATGTAGATTTTTTGACATTCACTGTTTTCGTTGAAGCGTGCCCTGTTGTGAACCGCTTCTTGCTACATATTTTGCCCCTTTGTCGAAATAATAATAAAAGAGATCTTACGATCAAACCTTTTTGTTTAAATATTTTATTACTTTTCATGCCCACCCTTCATTTTGCTTATCTAACTGATAAAGCTGATTAATTGCAGCGTCCGAATGACTGCATGTACGAAACCACCTCTTGGAGTCCACGAGTGCATTTTGTTTCTGGAAGACGAATTCCTCTTATACCATATGCCATAAAAAAGAAAGCTGCACTTAAAAGGGGAATGGTGGTGGTGAGTTTGGGGGGGGGGGGGGGTGGATGGGTGGTGGGACTGAAACTTTTGAAACCCACAATTGATCATATCACGATCGATCATACCCAATTGAAACCCACAATTGATTATAACGCGGAAACTGCTTTGAAGTTTAACGCGATTTTCGATCCGCCATGTTTCAATCATCAGTGGTTGGCACGTGGAATAATTCTCTTCAAGGTTGAGTTACTCTACCCCTAAAGTCGTGAAAGCTTAGTATCCAGAACATCAAACTACGTTTTTTAGGACCCCAAGATGTGAGCTTACTGTATGTTGCCCAGTTGTTTTGCCAAATCTTCGGCAGTCGAACCAAAACAAAGAGATTCTAATATATTTGTCTGAGCACGTTTTCTTGAGCTGTAATCAGGATGTTACTGAGCGATTTTGTTATAAAATATAGTTAAATATTTCTATCAAGGAAATTAATTTCGCAATCCAATCTAGAGTTTTCAGCACTCCGTTTCATATGGCGTGTCAGTGGATTAACGCACTGCCGTCCTGACTTTGAATGAACAAACAGACATTTACAATATGCAGAATGGCCTCAAACCTGTTGAAAACCCCAACCTGTGGTGGGCTAACTAGTTGCTGAGCTTTGCTGAACTCGAGACACTACCGAGAACAACTTCAGTTAAGCACAGAAGATTTGAGCCAGGAGTCCTTAACAACTCAGCCACTTCGTTAATGACCCTTTAAAATTAAATTAAATTGTCTTTATTTAAAGCTAGACTGAGCTTCTGGGGCCGTGTATTGCTAATGGAATTGGAATTTGGAGGTGTTGGATTTTGGAAAAGATTGAAGAAGCTCCAGACTGAAGCTCCAGCCAGATGTTGAAAGCTCTCTTTAGTGTCTTTGTAGAACAATTTGTCAAGTATTTTTTTTATTTAAGTAGGGATGTTTTTGGGTATTAAAAACGATCTGAAAATAATTCGTGGTAGTGCCTAAGGCTGCTTAGTTCTGCGAATTAAGCACAAACAAACGTGTTTTGCTGTTGATTTTTGAAGGATCATTTTTTTATTATTGATCTAGGGATTTTTATGGTTATGTTGGAAGCCCTAGGGATTTTTATCTGGGTCTTTAATTTTTGCCCCCATTCGATCATCACCGTCACTTGAAATCACCGTCACATTTGCGGGTAGCACGGATGGTGCAGTGGTCAGAGTACCCGCCTCCCACCAATGTGGCCCGGGTTCAAAACCCCGACCCGGTGTCATGTGTGGTTGACTTTGTTCTGGGTTCCTGTACTTGCTCCGGGTGCTTTTCTCCGGGACTCCGGTGTTGCTCACTCCACAGAAGCCAACACTTCCAATTTCAATTCGATTGGTAATACACAGTCCAATAGGCTTCTTATGATAAAGTAAACGAAACGCTGTATGAATATAGTTTATTCATTATATTCTACTGGTCCTTATTGCACTCAAAGCACATCTAACTTTATAACCAAAATAGTAACAAACGTAACGATGTTTACATCACCCATAGGTTAACCCTACTTCTTGCTTACAGTTACTGTTTATTATAAGTAACATCAGAAACCCATAACCCTTATGGGTTTCTGATAACATGGATAGGCAGTCTGCGCTCTGAACTTTCAGAACTTTAACACAGTACACCACCTATTGTTGAGGTTAAAAATGAATATCAGTGCTGCGATTACTGAAATAAATATATTGAGCAAATTAGGGCGAGAAAAAGAAGGTTTGTAGATCTGTGTGAATGATCAGCCCTCGACTTTAATGAGATCATGAAGCTCTTTCGAAATTAAATTTACATTTCGTTTACGTTTGCTCGACGTAACAAATCCAAACTTAAACCCGTTAAATTAACCGTGAAAGTTGCGTAAGATTGGTAATTGTGATAAATGAACTGCTTTAGCAATTACTACAATAAAATAACGAAAAAAAGAAA